>NC_043704.1:24336252-24359990 GCF_006229205.1 Suricata suricatta
ATTATTGTTAATGACAAAATAACTAATTAAAGAAAATGTAATTTAAACCGTCTACCAGTTCTAATGGAATCCCATCTAGCTTCCACTCTCCACCATGTTCCTCGTATTTCAGTCGTACTGCAACCAGTTATTCTGTGCTAAAGCAATACCTTTGTTATTTTTATTTTTACCATAATAAAATGTTACTTCTTCAGGTGAACTTAGATTAGCATCAATGAATGCTCTTGTCCTTATATTAACCATCATTATACTTTATTGGGGGTGGGGGTAAATGGAGGAGGCAAAGTAATTAAGATCCTTGAGGACTTTCTGACAACAAAGACATAGATTTGGCTAATATGTGTCATCTGTGTTTTTATTTTTATTTTACTTTTATTTTTTTATTTTATTTTTACTTATAAGTTACTTCTGCTGGCAATGAGGCAATATCCTCGTTTTCTATTTAGACAGAACATAGGTCTTCTAAATTCTCTTCTCATTTTTTAAAATAATGTACAGTTAGCTAATGGATACCACCCAAAATAAAATTTTATATTTACTTATTCATAAACATTTTTTCCCTAGATTTAAAGAGCACTGGTCAGGAAAAACTGAGCACTGGTCAAAAAAAAATTCTTGAGGAATTAAGTAATCATTAAGTTCCTACCTTCTACTGAAATAAATCTTAAAATACCTGAGGGACTTGAGAAGCAAGTATATCTGACCCATCTTCTAGGCAATATACTAGCTGGGCACATGGTAAGCATATCATGGGCACTCAGCTATGGTTGCAGAATGACTGAATAGGCAAATAGTCTGTTGATTTTACCTTTCTGTTTTAAATATCCTTTTCTTAGCAAAAAATAAAAACAACAAAATTTCCTGTAATTTAGATATTTCCCTCCCTTCCTCTCTCTCCTTTTCTTTATTAGTATTTTATATCTTTATTTTATTTATTTATTTATTTATTTATTTATTTATTTATTTATTTTTTATATCTTTATTTTAATGTTTATTTACTTATTTATTTTGAGAGACTGTGAGCAAAGGAGCAGGATAGGAGGAGAAAGAGGGAGAGGGAGAACCTCAAGCAGGCTCTCAGAGCCCCACATAAAGGCTCAAACTCAGTAAGTGTGAGATTATAACCAGAGCTGAAATCAATAGTCTGACACTTGACCAATTGAGACAGTCATCACCCCCTTTCTTTGTAGTTTATAAAAGCATGTGTGGTAATTCACTTTCAGTTCATATAGAAAAAGCTGACAGGAAAATGACCTCAGTGAACTTAATTCAAGAAAGCTGGGAACTGGTGTCCATAATCTGGAGACTTGGACCTAGGTTAAAAATGGAACATTTTTTCTAACTTCTTAGAAACACTCAAACATGAGTTTTAGATAACCCCAAACCAAGTGCACATGGAGAAGTAGCACTAGAACTATGGATACATTTTCAAAAGGCAGGCTGTTCCACTTACAATAAATGTAATTAATGGTTCTGACCTCTATTAATCTATGAAAATTAAAATAATTTCCTAATCAATACAATATAGATACAAAGCAGACTCTTTAAGTTATGTTCCCAGAACAATTTTTTCATCTTACTATTCTTCATTTTAGCCAATATCAAGCCCCAAGCCCGGAGTAAGTTATGATTGGTGATCCCACTCCCTTTGCCAGTGATTGAACATGTCATGGCATTCTACACACTAGAATATTGATATGCATTACCTGGAGGTGCTTCAGTCCTCTTGTATCTATGAATTTTTCCAGAAATACATTACGAAATATAGAGCATAAAGACAAAATGGACTCAGGTCTTTAATAATATCATTGAACCAGTAAATTAATCAATAGAAAAGCCATCCTTCCCTGGATCATTCTTGTTACTCAAGATAATAAATCTCTTTACTGTTCCATCCAATTCTTTTTTCCTGTAACTTATACCTAAATTATCCTCATTGATAAAACATACCTATTGGGAAGACTTATTCCCATTGCTGAAATCTTACATAAATGGCTTATTAATAATTAACTAATTAATGGACGAATAAAACTATAGACACTAAAACAGAGTGATTGATTTAATACTTGTCATTTATATACTCATATAAAATTCATTAAATGTGTATTATGTGTAACACATTATTTGAAGTATCATAAATCACAAAATATTAAAAAGAACATTTTTCTACCCAAAAGCATGATCAAATGATGTAAAATGACAACCAAGAAGTATCTGAGACATGGGTAAACTTGGCCTCAAGACTGTAATGCAAAGAATTTATACATTTATTCTTGGCAAATGGATTATTTTCAAACTTTGTCTACATGCAGTTGTTTGACTAAATTGAATACTCAGTCAATTTATTTTTCAGATGGCATCTATTTCCTCACCTGTAACTTGGGAAATCTACAAGCAGCTTTTGAAGAACAACAAAGAATAAACATTCCAAAGTAAAAACTCTATCAGAGACTATGCTAAAAATAAATGTATAAAGAAAAATGGAAGAGAAACCAGATTGAATCCAAGCAGGTAACCAGGTAATAACCAATGACATATAAAATTTAATACTGGAGATATCTTTACCCAGAGTTAGTCCTTAAATAGCTGAGTGGTCTTGATCAAATAATCACTTCTCCAACTAGTCTTAATTTTACTCTTAAATCAGATAATTGGAATGTTGATAAGTGAGTTGGAAAACTGACTTTAATTGAGAAAAGGTATAAACAAAGGTAATTAGAACTCACTACAGTATTTTCAAGACATATGTCTCTACATCCTAAGGGACTACCTACAGACATTTCATTCAGGTATTACTAACCAGAAAACAAGTAATCAAACAAACAAATTTTGCTCTGTCTATACAAGTGATTTCTTTTTTTAGCTTAAATGAATTAGGAATCTCCATATCAAGCAGGTTTACTCTTTTGACTTGCCCAACAAGAAACTAGAGAGATAAATCTGAAACTGCTATCTCCTTAGCTGTCCCCCCCAGTGTTATCGAGATGTAACTTACATATAATGTTACCGAGTAAATTTAAGCTGTAGAATATGATGAATTGATACACATATATATTGGGAAGTGTTTGCCACTGTAAGGTTAGTTAACAGAGCTGCTGTCTCATATAATTACCATTTTGTTGTTGTTGTTATGGTGAGAACATTGGAACTCTATTCTTGTAGCAACTTTCAGTTATACAATATTGTTAACTATAGTCTCATGCCGTACCTTAGATTCTTGGAACTTACTCACCTTGTAATTGAAATTTAACACTATGATAATCATCTCCCATATCTCCCACCCCTTAGTCCCTGGCAATCATCATTCTACTCTTTTGAGCAATGACAGTACAGAAGTACTCCTGGCTTTAATTTTATCTGACATTCACTTTCTTCTTTCCGGTACACCTCAGTTTCCTCATCTGTATAATTTAAATGCATATTCTACATCTACTTTTGCTAGTATTTGTGAATTGAGAGCAGATAGATGCCTGAGTCTCCTCAGTATAAATCAATAAAATATGCACAGATAAACTGGGTGACATCTTCAAATTTTTAAAGTTCCGTTTGTCTGTTTCTGCTTTCATTTTAATTTGACACTAGTAAGTTGTGATTATATATTTATTGATACTGATATTTCAAAGGAAGTCCCTCATGTCCAGACTTAAAAAAATCAAAGGACATCATTTAAAATAAAAAGAGTAGTTGTACTAATCCAGTCTTGCCATTAACAAAGGTAATTAAGAAAAGAGCTAGTTAGAAAAAACATGTATATGTATATATCTTATTAGCTTTAGTTTTTCTTCCTTGTCTGTAAAACTGATGGTTATTTCGCCATAGTATGTTTATTTTTCTAAATATAGCAATATATTTAAAAGGTAATAATTATAACTTGTCATATTCTGATTTTTCTAATGGCACACTTTTAAAGAATTATTTAGGCGTGGGCAATTTAATTTCCTTGATCATGTTCATATATCAGTGATGCATACATTCCTATGTATCTCACAGTTTTAAAGGAGAATATTGCTCTGAAATGTGTTCAAGGTGGATAAAATATAATGCCACTTCTCAACTGAAACACAAACAAATAAGCCTAAGACACAAGAAATCCTTCAATAGAAAATTGAGCTGCAGAATTCTATTTGTCAGATTATCTTCTACATCTTTAATCTTCTTCGACCTCCCACAGAGTCCATTTCAAATGTGGATATCAAGTTCCACCTAAGAGAGAAATACATTAGTTGAACTCTATCAAATATTTAAATTTAAAGAATTCAAATAGCATATTTCTAATTTCATCAGACGTTTGTGGTGATAGGACTAATAAAAATTAGAAAGAACAGGGATTTTATGCAACATGAATCCTAATGCTTTTGAATGATTTTTTTTCCTCCTAGACCAAAGCAGAATCAGTGATAAACTCAGGTTGGGGAAAGTGGAGTGTCTGACACAACACTTCTATTACATAGTTCTTCCCCCTTGTCTGCAGCCAAAACTCTTAGGCCAACTTTGGTGTTTGAGTCTATTTCATTTTGCTGTAACCACATCTTCCTTTCTTTACTTGCTAATTAGTCTATTAGCTAAGTTTCTACTTAAGCCTTATGAAATATATTGCAAAAACTTGTATAGCCTTATATAGGCTCCCCTTGGTCTTTCCAGTTTTAAATATTTTAAGATTTTAATTATTCTGATTTAAAATAATTTGCATGTCATTTTAGAAAAGTTACTTAACCCAAGAGGGAAAAAATGTTTCTACCTTGATGTTTGTCTAATATTAATATATCTGTATAGTGGAAATAATTAAAATGCACTTTAATTTTCCTTTTATATTATATCCCACTGGCAGCTGAATCATGAAGATAATATTCCAAAGCATGTGGGGTACTTGATCCCTTTAGTAAGGTAGTAACTGGGGCGCCTGGGTGGCTCAGTCGGTTGAGCGTCCGGCTTCAGCTCAGGTCGTGAACTCACAGTTTGTAGGGTCAAGCCCCTCATCAGGCTCTGTGCTGACAGCTAGCTCAGAGCCTGGAACCTGTCTTTGGATTCTGTGTTTCCCTATCTCTGACTCTCCCCTGCTCATGTTCTCTCTCTCTCTCTCTCTCTCTCTCTCTCTCTCTCTTTCTCAAAAATAAATAAAACATTAAAAAAAATTTTTTTAAAAAGGTAGTAGTATGAAATCTAGGTTCAGAGAAAAAGAAGAGATATTCCAAATTCCTGAAGAACCAGTTGGAAAGATTCAGAGCAAAATATTCCAGCATAGAATGAGGCCTATGTCAGTTGGGCTATGTAATGTTTATTCCTAAATAAAGGACAATGTGACATGGCAGAAATATAACACCTTTATCTTCTCATGAGGATTAAAAGAAGAGAAAATAGAAGAAAAAAGAGTGAAGGTAAGTGACCAAAATTATTAGTTCCATTCTCTCATTTCTTGGTTTGGTGTTAGATAAGTTGAGTTGACAATAGAGACACAGGGACAGAGTCTCCATGTCTCTGTCTCTCTACTGTCTATCACCTCCATATCTATCTATCTATCTATCTATCTATCTATCTATCTATCTATCTATGTCTCTATCTATCTATCTACTTGTCTTCTCTCATCTATCTAATCATCTCTTAAGGGGAGGTTAGGGTTGCACAGAATAGGTGGACAAACCTATTAGACTCAGTCTATGATCTCTACCTGAAATGACAAAATGACAACATACTTGCTGAATAGAAAACAACACAGAAACAGAACTTGCAGTGAAACATTTTGGCTGGTGAGAAGAGATAAGGAGGAAGATTGAAAGTAGAACATTCAATTGTACAATTTGAACACTCCTTCCTAGAGCCTACTTCCTCTTTTCCAGAGATCCATGCCTCTCCACATATTTCCAAGAATTTGCCAAACTGTTGTTGAAGGAAGAAAGGAAGGAAGGAAAGAAGGAAGGAAGGGAGGAAGGAAGGAAAGAAGGAAGGAAGGAAGGAAGAAAGAAAGAAAGAAAGAAGGAAAGAGAGAAAGAAGGAAAGAGAGAAAGAAAGAAAGAAAGAAAGAAAGAAAGAAGAAAGAAAGAAAGAAAGAAAGAAAGAAAGAAAGAAAGAAAGAAGGAAGGAAAGAAAAACAGACTATAGATCAGACATTTTCAGAACTTGAATTTTGTCATTTACTTAAGATCTCTAAAGTGAAGGATATGACTAGGTTTAATCATAAGCCAGAAGAAAAAAATTATTGCTGACAATTTTCAGAAATGTAAATATTTTAAAAGTAATCTGTATACCCAATGTGAGGTTCAAACTCATGACCCTAAGATCAAGAGTCACATGCTCAACTGACCAAGTCAGCCCAGCATCCCAAGAAATGTAAATATTTTAAACAAAATTCTGTCTGGACAATTACTTCATATCAAAGTTTTAACTATTTAAAAATTGCTTATATAATTTTTAATTTATAAAATTAAATAATTAATGATTAATAATCTTTATAATTCCTTATTTCTTTAAGGTTATTAAAATTGAGAATCAAAATAATATGGCATTTATGTATATGAGCTCTTGAGACAGACACAGTGGTTTTGAACTCTGGCTCCAACACTCACCAGTTTTACCCCCTGAGTAGGCTCTACAACTCAATGCTGCAGTTCCTCAGCTGTAAAAGTGAATAACAATGATTCCTACTTCATACACTTGTAAGGATGGTTCAGATTACTACAGAGAAAGTACTTAGGACAGTATTTTTTTCATAGTATTACTCAATATCCATGGGGTATCATAGTAAGTCAAGGCACATTTTAATAACTTGGTATATATTACCAAATCATCTAGATATGAGACATGTTTTCATTTTTTGCATCAATAAGCAAGGTATGAAAGGCCACTTTCCCAACATTTTAAGCATTTCTTGTTTATTCATTTTATTCTTCTTTGACAATATGGTATAAAGTATCATTGTGTAGGCTTTTCATTTTTTTTCTTTATATGTTTTCCCTTTCTCTTTTTCACCAATTTATGGGGCATCTATGTGAGATTTTTAAAAATCATTCTGAAAATGCTTTTTAAATTAGCAGTGATATATAAGTATTCATAAAATAGATGGCAAATATTTCAGGAGCATTTTCATCTACATTTTTTTCTGGTGCTTCATTTTGGTCATGCAGTTTATATTATATGTATTTTCCTTTGTGATTTCTCTTTTACTTTATGATATCACTTTCATGCTGTGATATAATCTGATCCCAAAATTGAAAAAAATGTTTCTAATCTCCAGTTTATAGCTTCACTTTTTACAATTAAGTATGTTAACCATTCTGGAATTTATGCTATGATATGACATGAGGCTGGGTATCCCTTGATTGTTTTCTAATTAGTTGGCCTATCATCACAACTCCTCTGACATTTTCTATAATCGTAACCATTTGTCCTGTCTTATCTTGACTGTCTCATTTATTTGTCTGTCATTTCAATCTGTCAGTTAGTTCTCCAGGTAAAATTATGTTTTATAAATGCTTTTGTGGTTTCTTATAATGTAATTTGATATTTGTAGGGGAAGGTTCCTGTCCTCACCTTTTTTTTTTTCCTTTCCACTTATTTTCATATTCTTTCCCTTCCAGCAAGAGTTTGGGCATGTTCTCCAATCGTGCATCTGAAGATTAGTCTTTAGGCGGGGGGGTGGATTTCTGGAAATGTGTGCCTTTCTTATTAAGAAAAAAAGAAAGAAGAGAAGGAGAGAGAAAGATAAAGACAAAGAGAGAGAGAGAGAGAGAGTAAGATGAACAGACATAAAGCCATCTTCTTAAATTGCAGATCGGACCTGGTCGTGTGAATATGTTGGGCTTAATCTACAGGAAAGCCATCTGGTAAACAAGAGAATAAGATGAAGGTGACCTAGAATCCTGACATTGTTAAGCAGCTGAATTATGTAACCCTTGAATCACCTGCTCCAAGCTATTTTAATATTAGATAATTAAAGTCAATAATAATGTGTCCTGCTCCTAAAACATTCAAGCTGGTATTACTTCTCTAGTGATATTGCTGAATTGAAATGTTTTCATTAAATCAACTGGTGATTGATTCCCCTCAACACAATCACCCCTAATCCTACCGAGTAAAAACCAAAGTCCGAAGGTCAACACTCAGAATTCTTCAGAATCTCTCCCCTGTCTTTTTTCCAGCCTTATCTTTGGCTACTTATTCATGGAACGAAATATTCACTTCATCTCCCCAGATTATAGCTCCATATGCTTGCAGTTAATTCTAGCTAGAACATCTTTTCTACCATGTACCTACTGAAATATTTTTTGTCTTCAAGAAGAGACATAATTTTCAGCAGAACTGTGAACATGTTTCCTCTCATCATAACCGGAACATGATGCTCTTTACTCTGAGCACTAACGACATTTGGCTTATATCATTTAAGTGGCAATTTTCCACATGAGAATGGAAACCATTTTCAGCCACACAGCTTGTTGTCTACACTAACATGAATTTACAATTAACGTGGATCCAAACTTCAGAAATGTTTTACCAGAGAGATGAAGTTGTAACAACTTTATTAATTGTTTTGGGAATTTATTGGATATCCATTTATCTGAACAACAGGCTAGGCTACTTGACCCTCTGAGAGTAAATAGCTCCTTCTCAGAATAATAATGCTCCATTCAGCTGAACAAACAAATCTTTACTCACCAAGATTTACTTGAAACCATTTTCTCACGATGTCCACCAAAGACTGTATCACAGTCTTTGCCCAGTCCCAAACACAACCCCAGCATTGGAAATGTTGGGCAAATATAATCCAAACGAAATGTCCCAAACCAGAAATCCTTTCTACAAAGGTAGTAGAGAAAGAGAACACATTCATTGTTGAATAAGCATTAATTAAACGAGAATTTCATATGGATCACAAGCGATCTGCTGAGAGATGGTGAAGACAAGAATAAATCTCACTCATTTTTATGTATCTATCCAAATACAAACCATTACTTACATATTTTCAAGATAAGCAATGACTAGCCCTCAAGTCAGATTATGCTTTATTTGTCAGGCATAGTTTATCTTAAGTTTATCTTATTATTGCAGTGACCATCTGTGGGAGCTAGTTTGCCTTATCCAGAGGAAAAACAAACTTCTCATATCTTTATGATAGGTGCCCAGAAGTTAAACCTCTGCCCTCCCACAGAGAACGGGAGGTAGGTGTGCTATCTCCCTTGGTCATCACATTAAAAAAATTTTTTTATGTTTTTAAATTTATTTTTGAGAGGCAGAGAGAGACAGCATGAGCAGGGGAGGGTCAGAGAGAGAGGGAGATACAGAATCTGAAGCAGGCTCCAGGCTCTTAGTTAGCTGTCAGCCCAGAGCCTGACAAAGGCTCGAACCCACAAACCATGAGATCATGACCTGAGGTGAAGCAGGACGTTTAACCAACTGAGCCACAAGCCACCCAGGTGCAATCATCACATTTTAAAGAGATGGTTCACAGGTCCTTGAGAAAGACATTTCTAGGTCATTCACTACCAAAATGCCCATCTAGTCTTGGAAGGGATTTATATATGCTTCAGAGAGAGGAGAAAGTACTTAAAATTACAAGACTTTAAAGTAAATGATCAAAGAAAAAGAAGGGAAGTGAGATCTCTCCCCTTATTTTCAACAGGGCAAACGAAGCCTCTTATTTTAAATTTACATTTTTCCTTACAGAAGACCTGTCCTAAATGAGATCTCCAAAACCTTTCGAATATACTAGCATTAATGTCTCCCCTGAAATTCTCCTAAAACCTTGACAAGTCAGTGGCTCCCCCTAATGCAGTAGTGAGAAACTTAGGCTTTGCTTTACCTGCAGGTTATTGTGGTGGAATTTTCCAGTAGATACCCATTGTATAATTTTGAAACGACCACATATCCTCTCCTAGATTATAAGCTACTAGAATATAGAAAATGTTTATGTAAATTTCTTCTTTTTGTTGTCTGTGATTAGCATAAGAGCCTACACATTTGAATACTCAATGAATCAAACTTTCTTTTATAGTTTCAATAATATATTTTCCAAATTTTGAGTTCTGGATAGGACAAAATTAACTAACTTTCCCTGGAAGATAATGTATATAACTACTCTGAATACAATTTAATCATAAATACAAACATAATAACCCTCTGTTTAAGGTAAACTGAGAAAAATGACTGAAACCACCAGTTACAAAATACCTGCCAAAAATTAGTATTATTTCATCATATCTTCAGTGACATACATGCAAATAGTACTATTTTAACAGAAATTATTGGATTTCCTAATGGACTTTTGAAGTTACTTCTTATTCATTAAAGAATCCCTTGTAATCCTGATCCTTAGGATTTTTGGTTGGTTCTCCATTTTCTAAAAGAATATGATTTTTAAAAAACACTTCAGAGATACATAAATCTGCATCCCTCTGAAAATGACCTCTCCAAAGAGACGTGCTTTGAGAGAGATTTTAAGCCCTTTTGTTCCCAATTAACCCCCTACCCAGGCATTGTACAGTTTCTCAATCATCATAAAAGCACAGATTTCTTCTCTTTAAGCATTGCAGAGAGCAATGGCTCCTGCTGGGGCGAGACAAAGGGAAGACACCATTACAGAGTTAGCCACGACCTTTTTTCCTCTGCCAGAGTCATCAAGCAGGAGCTACTTTAAGATCACAGTAAAATAGAAATACTTAAAATGATAATAAAAAGTTCTCTAATTAGTAAAAAAAAAAAAGCCTGATATTGCAATTTCTTACTTGATACTTGTATTTAACTTGCGGGAAGCCCACAAATAGTGCTGAAAAACATACTAGGGAGTTTATTTGACCTATACATTGCAATTACCGCGTATCTGCCAAGGCAGGCAATTAAACTGGGCTGGTGAAGAGTTTGTACTAACTGCAAATATCATTCTAAAAATACTCAGGGGAGTTAATCACATGTTTCTTTTCTATGTGCTAGACCTTCTCCTGAGTCATGTTTGGTTTTGTAATTCTAGAATTCAGCAAACTTTTCATTTCAGTCATAGACACTTTTTCTCCAATTTAGGTAATTTATGTCAGATAAATTAATTAGAACCACTAATCTTCTCAAATTTAAATAAATAAGAAGGGATTGGCCAACATAATGGGTTATTCCAATTATAGCTTTAAAGATAAATTTACACAAATTCAGATTAGAATATAAAATTCTGGAAAGATATACTCTTTTTGAGAGAGTATTAATAAAAGCATCTAATCTAGTCTAGAACTTCAGAAACATTTTCAAAGAGAAAATGACTTAAATCCTGAGAAATGAAGATTGGGGTGATGTTGGCTAGGCAAAGAGGGGTGCAGGAATAGTGTTCCGGTACGTGGAGGCTCTGTGATGCATGAAATACAGAGGAATCAAATGAAGATCAAAGGGAATGGATGTAGCTGTGAGGGTGGAATTCATCTGTAAAGTGATACAAGGACCAGTCTAAAGGAACCCTGAGATTACTTGGAGGATACAAGACATTTTAAAACTAGCCTGGGTCTAACTAGCCCCTGGGAAGTACTAAAGTATCTGACAAGTGTTTTGATGAGGTTATAATTTTTAAATTTCCAAGCATCCAGACTCTAACTAGAAATAATAATACTTGGAGTTCCACATACTCCCTCCCAGAAAACAAATAGGGTAAAAGGGAAAAAGAGTGAGCAGGTATCTGGAAACACCTGTTTTGAGTCAGCAGCAGGCTTTTGCAGAAAGTCTCTTGAAGACTGTAAGGCCACTTTTTCTATTGTGCTATTGTTAGAAGGTAGGGGAGGGACAGTAAAGGATCCTTGAAACTAAGAAGAAAGATGCTTTGAGGCCAGAAAACAAAGCAGATGGCTCCATACACGTTACACAGAATTTTATTTAGGGCAGCTTACTGACAGGGGCGATCAGGTAGGTGATGATTCAGGTAGTGCACAGCTATTCTCTGCAAAATCCATCCTTCGTCCACACATTGTATAGAGTGAGGGATGTGCAGAAGGGCACTGTAGTAAGATCAAAGGATGTATGGGCACCTCAAAAAGCTTGCGTGCATCTAATGGACAGCTAACCTTTAATTAGATCTTCCGACAGCTATTATGGAATGTAAATCTTAATTTCTATTACTAAGTCAATTAAACAAAGTTATATTTTCAACTGTCAATATTTAGATAAAAGCTCTACAAATTACTTTAAATGAATAACTATGTAGATATGAGATTTAATGTAGAAGTAGTTCAAATATGGTTGCTAACTCAATCTCAAAATTATACTGCATGGAGAAAGAAAATATGAATGGCTCATTTTTCTTTAAGGTAGCATCTTAATCAAAGAAACGGATGCCACTCAGTCGGGAATAAAGGATAAAATAAGTAAATTGAATCCATGAATCACTGGATTACTGAATTAAGTAAGCCATACTGTCTAATACGTTATCTGTTCATGTTAAAGTTCTTCTTTGTAGTAATAGATAAAATTGGATTTTTTGGAAGATGGATTCAATCACCTAATAACACAGGGAGTTCATAGGTAACATAAAAACAAGCATAAATTTCACTACTCCAGACTACTTACCATCTAGAAAGACAAAAAAAGTTAACTATACTGAAAAATCATCATTTCTAAGAAACAGAAAAAGAAAAATTGCTACAAGGCTCACCTGTCATTTTGAAATAAACTCGTGTCCCCAAAACATTGGCTCTGATGACATTAAGACAGAACGAAATGTCACTGATGGCTCTGCCCTCTGGACCACAGCACATTAGGTCATATAGTTCAAAGACAATCTTTCTCAGCAGCTGACAGTTACTCTATTATTGAATAAAATACTACTACTACTGTTTTATACAAACTAATACATATTTGTATTTAGCAGTAAAACTCCATTATGCAATGGAGGTCATTGAAATGATGCTTTTTGCCATTTTATTACTTTTTCCTACATTTAGATAAGTGTTAGGCCCAATTCCTATGGATGTGAACTCAGTGTCAATGACAGTTTAAAATATATCACATTAACAGATTAAGAGTTGAGTATGTTTCAACAAATCATAATGTGATAATGAGAACTTTGGACATATATTTGCTTCTATAGAGGCGATTTGTAAAAAATCAGGAGCACTCTGGAAATCAAGAAAGCATGTGTCAGCACATGCACAAGTCATAGGATGACAGAAGCTAGAACACAGCATCATAACATGGGCTGGCTATGTTAAATTCCTATGCCATTCACAAAGCTTCAGAAGTGGCAGATTTTACCAACTTGCTTGGAGTTTCAGTCCAAATCTTGTTCTTCCTCATGCAGTTTGTCTGTAATCAGAATTACCACTTTATTCTTTCTATAACAAACCAACTTAATTCCTATGTTCTTGCCTTCACAATCACTCTTTAATTTGCTTTAGATATGTTTTGCTTCATCCTTTTATTTATAGAGAAGCCCAATCTTCATAATATGGCTTACATTCCACCTGGTTGTACAAAGCTTTTTCTGATTATTCTTTCTTTATTGCAATAGGAAACATTTGTTTTTACTACAGTAAAATTGACTCTAAAGGCTTGCTGGACGTAGGTTATATAGGTCAGCTCTGGGTTAATTGAACTCTTCTATTAGGCTGGACTTGACTGGACTCAGATTAGTTCCATGCACATTGTAGTTCCAGAATACAGTGTGAAAGATTGACCAATAGCTAGGATAATTTGATTTTAAGGTAAGAAGAGTGTGAAATAGATTACATAGATATACTTAAAGATTCAACTTGAAGTGTCATGTTGTATGTCATGTCTACAACTCATTCCATTGGCTAAAACAAATTATTTATCCATACCTTACACTGGAATAGGAAAGTATACTTCACTTTTTGGAAGATAGGGTTTATAATACCAACAACCAACGATTCCAATATGCACTCTTGATAGCATATAATGGTATTTCCTCCTCTGTGAAAAATGTACTCGACACTTCCCCAAAAGAATTTAATTAAGGCATAAGATGCAAAGGCTAGATCTCATGATCTAAATCACATTTGGATGCAATTCTTTTTGATCAGAAAACAAATGAACAGCTAATACAAATATATTCCTTATCCTCACCCAATATTTTATGGTGAGATAGGAATATTGTAATCAGATAAACATACCCATTTAGTTAGGGAAAGAAAAGGAAACAGTCACAAGTCACTGATCCCTGCAATTACTCTCTGTGTCACAATAGTGCAAGTGCATCATTACTAAACTTAGGAAATGTTCCCTTACTAGACCCCAGTTCTACTCACTCTGTGGAGCAAATCATCAATCCTTGTTTATTGTTTGACTCTGTCCTCAGGCTCTTTTTCCATCACTCTCCTTGACCACTCAGAAAGGCACATGAGAGAATATGACCATCATGGAAGCCAAGTAATTTTTCCTGAGTCTCCCATTAGAGAGTTGAGAACTGAAATATTGTTTTGTCTCTCGGTCAGTCTCTTTTAAACCAAGCTGGTGACACTTTTGGAAATAATAATGTTACAAACATAGTGGCATTTTGCTATTAGATTTCAGTCAGCTCCTTGTACCAACAGTCATACCCAGAATCTCTTTTGAGACATATCTATGTCTTGATAGGTATTTTGATCTTACCAGGCTTCTTTGGGACCACGCATTTGGTTGCTTTCCCCTGACAAGTTAGTGAAGAGTCTTAGCAAACAGCTAGATGATAATTTCTCCTTCCTTGCCTTGATTTGGTGTTTTCCTCAAAGCTTTGTCTTTATTGGCTTTTGTGGCTCATGCCTTTATTGCAGTTAATGTTTTACTGACTGGAGTTGAGTATCTCTTTCAAACCTGATTAATATATAACATTATATATTATAAATATAATATTGTTATATATAATTTAAAACACAATATTTTATAAATATAGATTTATAAATTGTCATACTTTTTCTCATATATATGAAATATATACACATGAAAAGAGATAGAAAGTAGCATGGTAGACTCCAAAAATAATTTTAAAGATTGTGAGAATATATAGTATAAGGTAAGGTACAGAAGAAAGAAGTTTGGGAAACAAGGAAAAATAACATGTTTCCCACATAAATAATTTATGTGGGAAACAGTATTAAATATAATTTTTGTGTTCAAAATATGTACTTTTTAAGCAAATAATATACTTGTAAAGCTATCGTTAATTATTAATGGATTTTCTTTGTTAAACTAATGAGAATAAAGGTACTTGTCAGTATCTTTATTGAAGATTTGGAGTTCTTAGGAATCTGAGGAATTTAAGCTCAGTAATGAATTTCTGACTTTTGTTTATATGATCTATAAAGTTAGATAGAGCTAAAGGACCCAAAACTGGACCAGGATTGCTTATAATAATTTCCAGATAGTTTTTGAATTTATAAGCTTTCCTCTGCCCTCCAAGCCTTAAACCTTAAGCATCTGTCATCAGTTTTGAGGCAAAACATTTTCTTTCAGTTCACTTACCTCCACTTGAATCCAAAGCACACATATTGGGGAGAAACTTTGTAATTCATACATATCCTAAGGAGTTTTTCTCATCTAAATCAGTGAATCACTTTGAAATCGTGACTTAATAATCAACAAATGGCTCAGCAAATCTAGAAATCATGATTTTATTGAGTTGAAGCATTTCAGCCAAGGAGATCTGGTTCAATTTGAAACTGCCCGCAGCATAATCAAGTCTAACGTTGAAGATATGTACGAGACAAAATCAGCAAGGCAGTTTTTTCTCTGCAGTTGCAAGTTCATTGGCTTGATCGCTCTTGGCTGAGAGGAAAGAAATGGCAATGCATGTTAACCTCAGCTGAGGAGCATATATCAAAATAAATAAAATCTTTATAATCCTCTTAAAATTCTCCAATTGATTTTTAAGAGTGTGAATGTCAACATATTTATTGCTTTTTAAATGTGTCATAACATTTAGCAGTGAATGTGATTTACAAACTTAGAGCACAAAATTCCATTATAAAGAATTTAGTGGAAACCTGATACATAACCCTTTTGACCAGAACTTTCTTTTCTTGCACATTTCACATGCCCTGTTTAAGCTATTTATGAATGTAGGCCCCAAATGTTATACTCTACTTACAGGTGGTTAAGATATACCTCATTGGATAAACTAGTTTATCACACAAAACATATTTATTATAAATAAGAAGCAGGTTGAACATAGTGGTAACATAGATGAATTTCTTCACAGAATACCTGCGAGACGGAATCTCATCTTGAGTTAGGAAGTACAAAAGAGGTGATATCCTATGATATCTCACTGCCAACCAAAACCTCACTGTGGGTTGATTATTAGAGGTAAATAGAAAGTGACTTGAATATGTCAATTCTCTATAAAGCCAAGATGATTGCTATTCATGGTTTTGTTCTTTTACTATTAGTTTTAGAAACATTTCGGAATATTCATTTCTGCATACTAATAAAACATATCCCTTTTTATATTATTTATGGGGAAAGTTTTAAACTTAATTTTAAGATAATATACTACTTTGTTTCGTGCTACTACAAAATGATGGTCTTTTAGAAGTTGCTCAATTCAAACCTTTTATTTCTAGTGTAGACTTTTTAATTGGTCATATGAAATATGCAGTAGAGATGTTTATTGTATAAACATCTATTAGTTCAAATTTAGAAAAAGCATTCAGGTTGATCTAATAGCAAGGGAGTTCATTAAATGTAAAGATGGAGAAAATAATGCCTTTAAATTACAGGAAACTAAAAAAGGTATGTGGTAAATTAAGTGATTTAAAATTTTTATTTTCTCAAGATACCATTACTGGGTCAGAAACCAATTGTATCACTATATTCTTTAATAGCTTTTCATTCTAATTCCTTAGTTGAATAGATCTGTTTTTTAAAATAATTACCTACTCAGCAATGCTGCTAGATAGAACACACAGACTACAACCTCATCACTGTAACAAATCTTTAGCAATGAAATCATACACACAATTCCAGCAATTTCTCTGGTCCAACATCTAATTATGTACATACCCATTACTTATTTCACAGAAGTGAATGTCGAGCTAATTAGGATTTTTATTAGGTTCTTCATCCATATAGAAAATTAAACTCTGATCAGATTTCCCAGTAAACTGAAAAGCTACCTTACATGGAACACTGATTGCATTCTAAGATTTTATTATCTGAATTTGTTGCTGTTACTGTGCACATCTTTTAAGCAATTATCAGCCTATCCTATGACTCTTGACTTCTTCAACACTTGTGATAGCAAATATGGTACAGATTTGAAGGAGCCAATGAGTCTGTGCTCCTGGAGTTTCTTTCTTCTTTCTCTCCATAATATTACTGCTATTATCAGTCTTGAAGAACATGGACACATATCTCATTATGCCCTATGTCTTCGTGATCAAAGTGATAAGATGCCCAGAAATGCAAGGTCATTCCTCATCCCCCCCTAGAAACACATCCCTATATAAATTGCTTAATCTGACTCCATCTGCTATCTTCCCCAATGTCTAACATCCTTCCATGGTGTCCTCTAAATCACATGATCCAGGAACAGTAAATAAAAAAAAAAAAAAAAAAACACCAAAAACCAAACAAAAAAAAAAAACCCTTTTCTAACCCTAAACTCTCCCCTCAACATTTTACTTACTTTCTTGCTTCAACTGCTACTTGGTTTTTACCCGAGGTCACTATTTTTACCTGTGGCTCTCATAAAACTGAACTTGGAAGTGCACGGTTATCTTTCTTGCTCTTCATTGTTCAGACTACACTCATCCTTTCATCTCTGCCTTAAAACATGTCTTACTAGATTTGACTCTCCTTCCTTTTAAAAGAACTTATTTATATATTCTGTAACCCACAACCCTTCGTTTCTTTAAGATTTTAACTCCTCCATAACTGAATCTTACTTCTATACAGATCCTCTCACAGTTTTTTTGATAGCAGCACATGGTAGATAATTCTGTTACTTGCAAGGTGTAGCAAGCAACTGTTGTTACTGGATATTCTGATTTTCTCCTATTCAGGTAGAATTGCACTTTCTGGTCCCCTTGCTGTTGGGTGGAGCCATTTGCTCAGTTCTGGTCAATGAGTTCTGATTAAAAGTGAGTTAAGTGTGTCTTGAAGTTAGAGCATTTAACTATCAAGTTCACAACTCCCTGAATTTAACTAATAATGCTGACTGTGATAGGAAAGAAATAAACCTGGATGTTTTAGGCTGCTGATTCATATTTATTTTATTTTCTGCAGCATAGCATAGTTTATTTGACTGCTGCACCTGGTTTCTCCATTCTTTGCACCCTAATAGTAAGAGATCTACCTTAGTTAAATTCTATTCATTGCCACAAATGTAAGCATGCAGCTGAATGTGGCTGAAAAAGAAGAAAAAGCTTTGCTGACTGATCTTATTTTAAATTCAGGACTTCTGGCAGCATGTGACCCCTAAATGCCACCCTGCAATCCAGCCATATTTTCTTAGTCTGTTTAACCTCTCACTCACAAGCAACTATTATATTCCTTCTCTTCTGTCCTCAAACATCTTCTTCTACAGTTTATAAGTAATAAAAGTATTCATTCTTTAAAGCCACATATCAAATATAGTTTGTGATCATTGTTTCCATAATAACTTAGAAAGTGTATTTGAGACACAGAAATGGGGAAGTTAAAACACATACTCCTCAGCATCTTCTTTTACCTTCTGACTTAATTGATGCATTGTAATTTTTTTAATTTAAGATAGCTATTATTTGTTTAGTGCCTGTTGAGTGCCAGGCAATGTGTTACATTTTTTATAAGTAATAATTCATTTAATTTTCAAAATAATTTTCAAAATAATGCTATAACTCGCTATCATTATTCCCCTTTTCAGATAAGAAAATGAAAGCAAAGATGTTAAATACTCCATCTCAAATTACAAGTCAGTCAGCCATAGATGTAGGATTTAGAAGGCTCAGTCGGTTAAGCGTCCAGCTTCAGCTCAGGTCATGATCTCACGGTTACTGGGTTCGGGCCCACGTCAGGCTCTGTGCTGACAGCTAGCTCAGAGTCTGGAGCCTACTTCGGATTCTGTGTCTCCCTCTCTCTCTGACCCTCCTCTGCTCATGCTGTCTCTCTCTGTCTCTCAAAAATAAATAAAAAACATTTTAAAATTTTAGTAATTAAAAAAAAAGGGGTTTCTTTTCCACATACTGGAAAGAGTTTGAACAGTTTGGTTGAGAAATGGGAGGAATAAAGAAGGTTATAGACTTCTAAGGTGCCAAAATTAAGAACTGTCATGTCCTGCTACAAAAGAAAAAGGATATGCCACGCTGTATTATCCTTGGTAGCCAATCAATTGTTATGAATAACTCCAATGACATTTCGAATAACGATGTTTCTATTTGGGGGTTTAGATATATCTTGTTTTACTCCCACTTTGCTACTTCTTATGTGACTTCAATTTATCTTGATTTATTTTATTATATATAAATACATATAATATAAAACATAAATCTAATATAAAACAGCAATTCTAAACATTACTGACCCATAGTGAGAATTAGGGAGATACTATATGTGCAATATATATTAGCAAGATAAAATATGTGTAGCATGCTGCCCTTTCTTGGCTCTAGTTGAGTTTGGGATACGCTGGCTACACTGGTTACTGTGATTAGTAGCCTCCTCAGGATTATCAAATGGATTTCTGGGCAAGCACAAATTCCTTAATGATTATCAAATGCTTAATATTTTTATAAGCTTGTATCTAACTACCTCCCCAGATTTACAGGTACAAGTGTCCATGAAATATAGAAGAAAGAGACTCAAATCCCATCAGACAAAAAGGTGATTATAGAATTTTGTAAAACAGATTACAGAAAAGATCATGAGATGCCTTAGGTAAAAAAAAAAATTGTATTAATAAAAAAAGAGCCTGTTACGGGGCCCAGACTGTGAGAGGGTTTACCTGGTAGAATGAAGCAGTCATTTTGGGTAGAATGGCAAGCTTGTTCATTAAATTGTCAACATTCTCCTCGGCATCTTGGAAAGAAGGCTGTGTCATTAGATAAAAAGACAGTCTCACTCAGTAGTGGACAAGCAATTCTGCCTTGTAACCTGTTTACAAGAGTCAGACGTGTTGAAAGGAATGTATTTTCCTATCTTCCAGAGAGAGAGGTAGAACCAGGAACACAGAAGCGGGCACAAATGATGATGAACTCAGAGTGACGACTGCAGAGGTAATAGTTCCCCAAAGTTGTCAAGGTCAAGTGATACCCAAGGCTTTGTTCAAGGAAATCACTGTTCATGTAGCAGCCAGTGGATTAATGCAGAACAGAATCGACACAGACAGAAAGGCAATGTCATGTTAAGGAAAAAAAGGAGGTCAGACAATTAGAAACCACCAGGCAGTAATTTAAATTTTTGTGACACTTATTTGGGGATTTCTTAAGTCGCAAGTGGAATAGTGGCCTGAGACTTTTTTTTTTCATTGGTGATGTCTAGTGATCTGAGACGCTGGGAGCTAACTGCTAAAGTGCCTTTCTTATAATCCTTAAACTAATATGAATTAGGGCAAATTTGTTTACACCAGGTAAAATATCTGGTAAATATTGTTATCCTCAGATATTTGTTCCTTCCCCGACAATTCTATAGCCTATTCTGTATAAGTAGAAAAATGATTTTACTGTAAAAACTTTTATTAAGGCAAGAGCTTTCATATTGTATGGAGCCTTATTTTGGAGTGAAAAGCAGAAATGCATTTTGGCTGCTTACTGTAACCTCTACTTTTTTCCCACTAAAAAAGGCAGATTCCATTCACCTTACCAAACAAATTAAATTTCCACAACGTTTTTGTAAAGGTCTGTTTGCTTACGGTTAGTCCAAATGTGCTAAAAATTGCCAACTTTCTACCTTCTTTGTGGCAAGTAAACTTGTCCTAGAAAATGAATTTAGGGATTAGTATACTTTTTCCATTACAGGCTGTTTGCGGAAACCTTTCTACATTGTCAAAATAAAGACCTTATTGAAGGAAAGTGAAATAGAAAAGGAGTAAAAAAAAATAAAGTTGATTGATTAACTCAGTATTTCCCAGCAGAAATTTTTTATTCTCTTACGTTTGGTAGTTTCTTATCTCAGTGGACTATATCTCTAGTTTTTATCAATTACCTGAGGGGCACTTCTCTGAAAATACTTTCAATTCTATAGACGGTTTTGGCAGACCTCCCTGTTACCTTTGGCTCTTTATCTCTGCATTCTATCAGATGCTTTCCAGAGAACTATTCTGCAGCCAGCTTTGGGAACCTGAGCACTAGACTGTTTCAGATCTTTTTCTGTGAAATAGCTTAAGCGTCCCAAGATACCTATTTTAAAAGCAAATGTCATTTTGTAAAGGCTGAAAACTCTCCTTGATTCACTCATGATAAGAAAATTTTCTATAATTTTAGTTTTATTAATTTTTGTATTCCTTTGCAAAATTACTATGGAATTTATATATACATGGAGAGAGAGAGAGAGACATACAGAGACATACAGAGTCAGGTCATCTATTCATTGTTCCTGACTTTTTAAAATTTTAATTGAAGTAGAGGTGACATACAGCGTTATATTAGTTTTAGGTGTACAACACAGAGAATCAAGTGTCAAGTGTCACTATACAACTCTCTGACAATATCATTGACTATATTCCTTATGTTGCACTTTTCACTGTTGTGACTTATTTATTTTAAAACTGGCAGTTTTCACCTCTTAACTTTCTTAATTTTCTTCACTTATTTTGTCCAGCCCCTCTTCCCCCCAGTCCCCTCCCTTGGCAGCTACCTGTTTGCCATCTGTATTTATGACTTTGTTTCTGTTTTGTTAATTTGTTCATTTGCTTTGTGGTTGCTGACTACATTTTTTAAGCCAGTTCTCTACTCTTGGAAATGAGTGGCATTTGAAAAAAAAATTTGTGTTAAGTTGAGGTTCTTAATCATATGTCATCAGTCATTCCAGCGTTTCATGGATAGAATGTAAGGAATCCATAAACTTGGATGGGAAAAATATACATATTTGTTTTCATTAGTCTCCAAATGAAGTTTAGCACTTTTTCTTCCAATTATAAGTGTGGATAGCAAGTCATAGTAGTATTCACAGTGCTTTGTTACCACTAGAAATCATATACATATTGTTCTATTCCTATCCCATTAGAGACATTGTATATGTGCCTTGTTTTACAGTCATCATGAATTTGTAATTATAATTATTAGACTCTCTGCTAAAGCATATTAATGCGTTTAATAATGAGGTACCAATTAATAAACCATGCAATTTAAAATTTATTTTATAACCTTATTTCAATATATGTGTGTTTCTATTAATTCTTAACATTTTAGGTTGAAAATTTAAAAATATCTTGAGGGGGCGCCCGGGTGGCTCAGTCAGTTTAATGTCCGACTTTGGCTCAGGTCATGATCTCGTGTTTTGAGTGTTCAAGCCCTGTGTCAGGTTCTGTGTTGACAGCTCAGAGTCTGGAGCCTATTTCAGATCCCGTGTGTGTGTGTCTCTCTCTACCCCTCCCCCACTCATCCTCTGTCTTTGTCTCAAAAATAAATTGTAAAAAATTTTTTTTAATTAAAAAAAATAAAAGAATAAAAATATCTTGAGAAAGAAATCAAAGATGTCATGTAACTGCCGAAAGAGTCCTTATAAAATAAATAAAAACTTAAGAATTCTCAGTGCAAAACCTAAGAAGTCTAAGAAATTTCAGATTCTTGATATACCTAAAAATGTACAATTATTATAAAAATCATCATTCATAGGGTGATTCCAATGAATAAAGACTTCATATGTTTTGCTCATTCAATAAATACTCACTGAACATCTGCCATTTCTTTAGTATTGTTCTAGTGACTAAGAAAAAGGGGGTGAATAAAATTGACAAAAATAGACTATATCTGACTTTGCAATCAAGGATTTTAAATTTTAAAATAGGAGATTAAAAAAATAAATAAAAATTTAAAACAAATGCTATAGGGGCACTTGAGTGGCTCAGTTGGTTAAGCATCTGACCCTTGATTTCAGCTCAGGACATGTCTCCTGGTTCATGGGACTAAGCCCCATGTTAGGCTTTGTGCTCAGTATGGAGTCTCCTGGTTCATGGGACTAAGCCCCATGTTAGGCTTTGTGCTCAGTATGGAGTCTGCTTAGGATTCTCTCTCTCTCCTCTCTCTGTCTTCCGTCCCTCACCCCCCACCCTGGCACATTCTCACTTTTTCTCAAAATAAACAAATCAACATTAAAAACAAATGCTATAACAAAATTGAAGGACTCACATTAATTGACTCCAACACCATTAAGCTGCAATAATCAAGAGAGCACGGTATTAACAAAAAGACTGAAACTTAGATCAAAAGAACAGAATAGTGTTTCTAGAAATAGACCCATGCATATATATACTCAATGATTTTGCAAAAGCAGTTCAAATGAATAAACCATCTTCTTTTTTTTTTTAGTTTTAAGTTACTTTTATTGCTTAAATTGACAGAAAACTAACAAAATATGCAAATACATTTCGATGATATACACACACATTTTAGTTATTTTTTCTCCTTAAATTTGTTAAAAATATGTGAAATAAATATAGAAGGAAAAAAATAGCTAAACAGCATTTGGTTTTCAATTCTTGAGCTTTCTTTTGTGTCCGAAGAAAAAATTTGGTTATCTTGGATAAATGTGACAATATAAATGTTTAATTACACTAGATACAGTAATATTTTAAAAATATAAATATATACACAATAATAATGCATATACATTTCTGTTTTTAAGAAAGTCATGGTTTATCCATTTATTTT
>NC_043704.1:24360090-24395562 GCF_006229205.1 Suricata suricatta
TTTTTTTTTGAGAGAGAGAAAGACTGTGAGCAGGGTAGGGGCAGACAGCTAGGGAGACACAGAATCTGAAGCAGCCTCCAGCCTCTGAGCTGTCTGCACAGAGTCCGATGTGGGGCTTGAATCCATAGACCATAAGATCATGACCTGAGTCGAAGTCAGGTGCTCAACCGACTGAGCCATCCAGGCGTCCCTAAAAACTGGAATTGATTTTGTTTTAAGGTCTCCACCAAACGTAATGGTTCACATGCTTTATAGACTCTTCTACTGATAGAAAACACTCATCACTTTTCAGCAGGTCACCCCCCAATTTTTATACAATATTGTATTCCCCTTTTGTATATCACTGCAACATTAATATAGCCACTGTCCTTCATTTGAAAAAAGAGATAACCCCCACCTAGGAACTCTCCTTGTCCCTCACAGACCTTGGAGAGATACTTTGCATATCCCTGACATAATTTTATAATCATTTATACTTACACTAGAAGTTGCCAAAGAGGCTAGGCTATCACAGATTTGAATTTACTCTGGAAATTTAAGCTTCTCACAGAAATCAAATCAGTTCAGTGGCCATATTAACTGCTCTTGCCCAGGCCTGCCAACTAACGAAAAATAAAATGTTTGTACTGATAGTAGATATTGTTTGGGTTAGTCTATGTTTTCAAAATACTTTAGAGACAAAGAGAGTTCCCGACTACCTCAGGAGCACTTATAAAATGGACTGTGAAAGAAATAAACCATCTTCTTTTCAACAGATGGTGGTGTGGGACAATGTGACGTTGTAGGCAAACAAAACAAAACCCCAAATAAAAACTCATACAAAAAATGAATTCAAATAGATCATAGACTTAAATTTAAAAGTTGAAATTATAAAATTTCTAGAAGAAACCATAGGACAAAATCTTTGTGCACTTGCAAGTATAATATTATCTCAGTAATTTTACTTTGCAATACTCTACATATTAATGGTGTTGAACTTCTTTTCATAAACTTAGCTGCCATTCATATATTTTTGTTTATCAATTGCCTATTTTTTAACAGATTATTATCTGTTAAATTCATTTTTGAGAGACAGCAGAAGAGGGGGAGGGGCTGAGATAAAGGGGGAGAGAGAGAGAATCCCATGCATTCGTGAAACTGTGACAGCATGACCTGAGCGGCAACCAGAAATTGGAAGCTTACCCAACTGAGTTACCCAGATGCTCCTATCAATTGTCTGTTTAACTCTTTTGCCCATTTTATTTATTTTTTTTAAACGTTTATTTGTTTATTTAGAATGAGCATCAGGGAGAGGGAGGGTGTAAGGATTTGTTTTGCTTGTTATAATTTCTTTCCTTTTCTGGATAAAATTTGAATCGGCGTGGGGCACCTGGGTGGCACAGTCAGTTAAGCCTCCGACTTAGGCTCAGGTCATATCTCAAGGTTTGTGGGTTTGAGCTCCATGTCAAGCTTTGTGCTGATAGCTCAGAGCCTGGAGCCTGCTTCAGATTCTGTCTGTCTGTCTGTCTGTCTGTCTGTCTCTCTCTCTCTCTCTCTCTCTCTGTCCCTCCCCCATTCATGCTGTTTCTGTATCAATAATAAGTAAACATTAAAAAAATGAAAAAAATTGAATCAGCTTGTTGATTTTCTAAAATCAAAGACAAAACAAATAAATGGGAAAAAAACTGTTGTAATTTTATTGCATTTGCATTGATTCTTTAGAACTATCATCTCAACAACATAGAATCTTTCAATCCAAAATTATGTTTTATTTAGGTATCCTTTGCTTTCTCTCATCAGTATTTGGTACTATATACTTTTAAATAGAAGCTGTAAGAATGGGCATCTTTGTTTTGTTCCTGATCTTTGCAGGGAAGGATTTAGTCTCCTATCATTAATATAATGATAGCTGCATGTTTTTAGTAGAATCCTTTGGTTTTTTATAGGGGTATTTATGCTCTCATAAAATAAGTTGAACAGTGGTGTCTTTGCTTCTATTTTCTAGAAAAGGTTTTGTAGGATTTCTAGTATTTCTTCTTAAAATTAGTGGAATATGCAAGTGACATAATCTGAGCCTGGTGTTATCTTTGTAAGAAATATTTTTAATTATTAATTCAATTTCTATAGTAGATTTAGGACTACTCAGCAGATTCATTTTTTCTTGAATGTTCTTCTGAGTACTTTGTGTCTTTCAATTAATTTGCCTTTCCACCTCAGTGTCAAATTTGGGGGCATAGAATTACTTTAATAGTCTATTGTTATACTTGTAATGTCTTTATGACCTGTAATAATGGCTACTTTTTCCTGTTACCAGTAATTTGTGTATTCTCTCTTTTTCTTTTCACCAATTTGGCCATAAGATTATCAATTTTACATAATTTACATAATATAAATATTTATATTATTTTAATTAATAATTATATTGATACATAATTTGTATTAAAGTTTTTCTGATTTATTATAATTTTGATATAGTTGAATTAAATCTATCACCTTATTAATTTATTTGTTCTGTTCTTCTTTCCTTATTTTGATCTCTTTTTTATGAACTGTAGTTGAATTGTGTGTATTTATTTTTCTTATTACATTTATCTCCACTACTGTTCTATTATTTGTACTCTGTAAAAAATACAGTCATTCTCTTGGGGTTACAATAACATGTGTATTTTATTTTCAAATTTTTGTTTTTATTCTAGTTAGTTAGTGTGTTAATAGTTAGTGTGATACTGTTTTCATAAATAGAATTTAGTGATTCTTCACTTACCTGTAACTCCCAGTGCTCAAAATAACAAACGCCTTCCTTAATGCCCATCACCCATTGAACCCATCACCTGCCCACCTCCCCTCCAGCAACCGTCAGTTTGTTCATTATAGTTATTCTTGTATGATTTGCTTCCTTCTCTTTTTTTCCCCTTCCAGTATGTTCATCTGTTTTGTTTCTTAAATTCCACGTATGAGTGAAATTCTATGATATTTGTCTTCTTCTGAGTGACTTATTTCACTTATCACAAGACATTCTAGCTCCATCTATGTTATTGCAAATGACAAAATTCCATTCCCTTTGATGGCTGAGTAATATTTCATTGTCTATATAAACCACCTCTTCTTTATCCATTCATCAGTTGATGGACATTTGGATTCTTCACATAATTTGACTATTGTTGATAATGATACCATAGACATCAGGGTGCATGTGCCCCTTCAAATCAGTATTTTTGTATCCTTTGGGTAAGTACCTAATAGTGCAATTGTAGGGTAATTCTATTTTTAACTTTTTGAGAAACTCCATACTGTTTTCCTTAGCAGCTGTACCACTTTGCATTCCATCCAACAGTGTAAGAGGGTTCCCTTTTTTCCACATCCTCACCAACTATAACAGCATTTTAATATGCCATAGTCTCTCATCAAATAACATTATACTATATGTTTCTAATCTCGTTCTCCCAATTTTTGTATTGTTATAATTATTCTTTTTAATTATACCCATGCTACAGAACATTGCTACCAATTATTCTTTAAAACATAATTTTTTAAACAGAAGTTCTCAATACTGACACTGTTTACATTTTGGATCGGGTAATTCTTTGCTGTATTTGTGTTATAGTCTGTTTTACAGTATGTTAGCAGCATCTCTGGTCTCTATCTACTAGACTGCAGTAGCATCCCCTCCTACTCACCTAGTTATAAAAATAAAAAAGTTTCCAGAATTTGCCAAAGGTGCCCTGGGGGGGGCCAAACTTGTCATTGGTTAAAAACTTCTTTAAAGTCATTTAACAAAAGAAAAAAAGTGTATATTTACATATATTATAGAAATTTCCAGAGCCTTTCATTTTTTTGTGTTTGGATGTACTTTTGGTCTGTATAGATTATGTACACCATGTTTTTCTGGTCCATTCTCTCCCTCTCTTCTCTATCTGGAATGTGAAATTATATGCATGTTAGATTATGTATCCTTATCTCACAGTTCTCTCTTCAGTAATATTTTTGTCTTTTTTTTTTACTCCCAATGTTTTCATTTTCACCTTTTCTTATAGCATTCTTGTCTTTGTTGAAATCCCCATCTATTTTCCTATGGACCTCTAGGTAGTTTCCCATTTAATCATAGTTGTTATAAATTATCTCTCTGTGAATTCCTACATAGGGGTCATCTCTGAGTTTCGTCCTGTTGATTATGTTCCTTGTTGGTAATGTTTTTTTCCTTCTTTCATGAGTTTCATATTTTGCTACTGAATCTTAAATTTCCCATGTGGAACAGCAGAAACTGAGTTACTTGTTCAAGAAAATATTTAACATTATAGTTTACCTGGAATTTTATTGTTGTTTAAGTGTGTGTGATATTCTTTCCTGGTTTGCATATCCTAGGCAGATGTTGAAGCAGAAAATCATTTTGAACATAGAACTGACATGGTCTGATAGATATCTTTGTTAATAAATAACACTTGCTGCTCTATAGAAACTGTAAAGTGGAAACTGGAGATAGAAGTTAGCAGGATATAGCAATAGTTAGGACCATGGCTGACCATGTAAAAAATTTGTTGAATAATGATATAATGTAAAGGAGGAACTGAGAGAATTTCTCATGGATTCATGTGGGTATGAGAGTGGAATAAAGAAAATTTGCAGGTACATGTCCTGAGTAATTGGATGGATTGTGGTGACATTTACTGAGATAGAAGATAATGGGCAAGGAGCAAGTATTTTCCAGGAATAGAGGAAGAGAAGAATGAACCATCCATTCATTTATTTAACCAAATAATTGTTGTAATTTTATTTTATTTGAAACATTACGGGCCACCCAGGTGAATCAGAAATACGGCATTTATCCTTGCAGCATGAGTGGAATAGGACTATATGCAAGAATTTACAATCCAGTGTGGCCAATTAAATTTTTTAATGTTTATTTATTTTTGAGAGACAGACGAGTGGGGGAGGGGCAGAGAGAAAGGGGGACACAGAACCTGAAGCAGGCTACAGGTTCTAAGTTGTCAGGGCTTGAACCCACGAACCGCTAGATCATGATCTGAGCTGAAGTCAGATGCTTAACAGACTGAGCCACCCAGGTGGCCCAATATGACAAATTAGAGGACATTCCAATTCAGTACATTATGAGAACACTCAGGAGTTACACCAGTCTTATCTGACTCTAAATGTTGTTCTACAAATTATTAAAAAACAAATAACCTCAAACATGAAATTAAAAGTGTTCACTCAAGCAACTAAAATTTAAAATATGAAACTGAAATTAAGAATGACATTTCCACACTTTGTTGTTTAAATACTTTCTGATTATCTAAGATTTAAATATCTTAGAGTTAATACATAAATCCCTCTCTGATCTGACCTCTTTTCACTTTTATATTTCAAATCAACAAAATTATTATTCCTCTACCTCTTTCTACACTTTGTCATATGATATCTGTGGTAGAAGTGGCTACTCCTATCGCCTCAATTCCAGGTGCCATCTGGTAAAATCTCACACGACCTAAAATAATCAACTCAATTTTGATCTCATCATAGAAGCTTTCTTGCCAAACTGTAGAGAGAGTTGGCATATTCTCCTATTTCTTTTATTTTCTTATCCTAAATTTCTCATCCTTTTTACTTTTATTTAATTTGTTTGCTTAATTGTCTCTACTTAAGATTCTCAGTTCCTTTCATTTTTTAATTTCATAACAGAGTATGTGATATATATGAAATGGCTTATAAACATTTCTAAAATGAATAAAAGCATGTATGAATAATCCATTCCTAAAGTTAATACATTTTATCACTTATCAACTGGAGAAGACACATTAGTTAAAACATTTCTTTATTCTTATACATGAATTGCCTAGATTGCTTAGAACTTCAAGGGACCACTATGAAATTATTGACTTGGACATCCTTGACACAATCAACCTTGTTCTACAGGGATCCTACAATGTCACCCATATCACTGTGCAGGTGTATGTGTCTAGAAAAAGGAGTGAAAGTGTTGCTAAGTAGGGTAAATATGTTCATAAGAAAAGGACAAGTAAGTAGGGAAAATGAAAATAAGACTGAATTTCTTGAGATAAGCAATATGTCTTGATGCTTTTTCTATTCCCAAAGTCTGACTCAGGAAAAAGCCAAATAAAAATGATTTTCTAAGGTGGTTATGGTTGATTTTCATATCTCTTACTACTTCCAAACCAAAATATTCTCTATTTACCATCTATTAACCTATAATTTTAAGTATATTTTTATATCACTAGAATAAAAAGCTATATAGAAAAGTACAAGATACATTTATAGCAATAATGCATTTACCTATTAGCATGCCATAGATATTCTTACTGGTACTACTAATAAGATTATCTATAACTGCTGGAGTCCGGCTCCAGCAGGTTCAGGGTTCCCCTGAAGGATGGACGGTGTCAGCGAGAGAGAGTGAGAGAGCCTCAAGTTTCTTTGATTCTTCACCAACCAGCCCTACCTATCTTATGAAGGTGGGTCCTAGGAACCCTAAGGTGAAATCCTAACCGTCCTGACTGGTGCTACCAACAATGTAAGAAAAGAGATTACCTTCAAGTCCCTGTTCAGGCGCCACTTGCCAGAGTCCAGCTCCAGCAGGTCCAGGGTTCCCCTGAAGGATGGACAGTGTCAGTGAGAGAGAGTAAGAAAGCCTCGAGTTTCTTTCTGATTACCAGACAGGCATCTCTGCTCTGTCTGGTTCTCTAGCTTTATTTATGGTGAAAGGTACAAGGACCAGAAAGACAGTAAAAAATTTCACACAGATAAGTTTTACAATTTTCCAGGACAAGGGTTCTGTAGAAGTTACCATTCTAGTAGTAATGATTGTCTTAAAAAACTTAGCTACAGGCATTCATGTTGTCATAGGTATTTTTTACAAAACCCCAGGTTTAGCCTTAAGGAAGTGACCTTTCACCAAGAGGCAAACAGCATTGTTTAGGAAAGGTCAGTTTTTTATGAGTAAGGGTCATTAGGCTGTTTATAACTCTAAGGGAAAGTTCCCAGAAAAACAGGATTCTCAGGAAACCTAATGCCTGCTCTCACAGTCCCAGAGATGATAGATACATTTTATTGCAGTAGTGACTTTTACAAAGCGTCCAGGCCCAGAAGGTAGTCAGTTATCACTTAATTGCTTAGGGGATAATTATATGTTGCATTAGGGTGTGCCTAATTTAATCATATTTTCCTTGACCAGGTGTAATTACGCCTCAGGGACAGGGACAGGGGACAGGCTGCTCCTGACACTGATCAGCAAAATACTCTGAGGTTTGGTGTCCAAACAGAAATGAAAGTTTCAAGAGGATAGATTTGGGGAGCTGTCTGGGGGCAAGAGACTGTGCAAACTTGCAGTACCCTCACTAGGAATTTTCATTCTACCCATATGTTCAGATAGCTCCCAATACATAACTTTATTAGTTGGTTGAATGTGGAAAATGTGTCACCATTTTCTCATACTGTCTAGATCCCAGTAACCAAATAGAAATTTTTAAAGAACGTCTAATACTATTCTAATGTGTAAAACTTACGGTACAAAATTCCTTAAGTGAGATTCCATTGGAAATGTATACTTTTGAATAAAAGCTTATTTATTATAAAAGTATATATTTACTAATATATAATATAATAGTAATATTATGATAATATAATATATACAGGTTTTCAAAGATAAATGTTTACACAACAAAGAGATTTGAAGGTCAACTATAACTTCCTAAAATACTTCCAAAAAACCTTCTGGAGATTTAAACAATTATTTAATCAAATTGAATTTAAGAGTAGCAAAAGGCCTATCTAAACATTTATTTTGTCATCTCTTTGTTAGTTACCATGCTAAAGAGTGAGATGTTTCCATCAATTAGTGGTAAACAGTAGTGTTATAATTTCTTAAAGAATGTTGCCTTTTCTGGAGCAGCTGGGTGGCTCAGTTGGTTAAGCATCCAACTTCAGCTCAGGTCAGGATCTCAAGGTTCCTAAGTTCAGGCCTCACATAGGGGTCTCTTCTGGCAGCGCAAAGCCTGATCAGATCCCCTCTCTCGTCCCCTCCCACATTCGTGCACACGCGCGTGCACACACTCTCTCTCTCTCTCTCTCAAAATAAACATAAAATGATAACTGCAAAAAAAATTGACTTTTCCTTTGAAAACTGATGCTTTGAGCTGATTTTTTATGCTGAATCTTAAAAACTAATTTTGAAAATAGGAAATGAAAACTATTACATAAATTATTATTGTATTTTGTATGTATGGAAATTTAAACTTGTGGGCCAGCCACACCTTATAAACACCTTCATTTCAATGAAACAAGACAGAAACTTTGCAAATCTTTATTGAACAAGTTAGTCTATATTTATTTGATGTCATAGAGTTTACCTGTAAGATTTTTCTGCCAATATCTGTTATGTTCTGTGCTAAGAGATATTAGGGTCTTTAGAGAATTTTAGTAATTTGTTCAGATTATTTGTGGGAAAAAAATGTGTGTGTGTGTGTGTGTGTGTATGTGTGTGTGTGTGTGTGTGAGAGAGAGAGAGAGAGAGAGAGAGAGAGAGAGAGAGAGAGAAAGTTAGAGATACAGAAATGCGGAAAATGTGTGCAATACCCTGGACTGAGTTCAAGAATTCATTTCTAATAAATAAACTTTTTTATTTGTTATGCATTTTTGAGTTCTAGAAAGCACCAAATTTTAGAAAAGTCTGACTATACTAATAATCTTAATAATTCATAACTTGATAGAAGGAGATGGGTTGTTGTGCTCTCTCTCTCTCTCTCTCTCTCTTTCTGTGTGTGTGTGTATATATTTCTGTGTACTAAAATAGACCAGTTTTCCCAGGTAAAAATGAAAGTAAACAAAATGATAATTTTCTGTGTAGTTCAAGTAAATATATTACAAATTTTTGCTTTGTCAAAGTGTTATTACCTTTGAATTTAAGGGTGGATAAGGGAAATTTAAAAATTAATAGGCACTGGTTCCTTCAAGAAAACAAAATCATGTAAGAATCTCATTATTTAAAGAGAAGAGTTGACTCACGCCCACTCACCTGTGTATGCTTGCTGTCTGTGTGTGCCTTGTGCATTATTTTTCTGTAGCTAAAGTATCCTTTTTCATGATACAGCTATATTTTAGCAGCATTTTGATACTCATCTGACAGAAAAATATGTGGAAGAGAAGGATTATGTATGTATTTACTTAAAGTCACGTCAACAACAACAAAATCTCAGGGAAATGTAGTTTCCACAGGGCATTAACCTTGTTCACGGTGTTATACTGCATGGTAAATTCTGTCCCTTTGCTGAACTGAACTGCTATTGAAATGCCATTTTCATGATTCTCAATTTTTCAAATTTATGCAGGTGTTGTACTGCATGAGCAAATCTGCATTTAGTATGCGAACTGGAATTGGCAAAGGAGGATGGCTGCTCTCCTGCCAACTTTAAATAAGTCATGTCACAAATTGCATGCAAGCCTTATAAAATATTAACATTGGGAGACACTGAAACAAATCAGTATTACTATTAACCTGGGAAAAGATCTTCCAAATCTTTCCATAGAAAACAAATACTGAAAAAAGTTTTAGTTTTCAAACCAGGTTTATGCAACAGTTTCCTAGAGTTTGTGTGATTATTAGGAAGATGACTGAAAAGGTAGGGAAAAGCAGGAAGCCTGTGTGTTCCCAAGCAGCTCCTTGTACGCTTGGCTTGTTACCTTGGACTTGCAGATCTGCAGACATGAAACATTTCTGAAATTAACAAATGGAAAAGGTGTAGAAAACACATATTATGCATTTTTATTTCAGGCTTTGTTTTCTTTTTTGGTCCAAGTATAGTCTACTTTTGAACACATTAACTAATGTGACTTATCCAATAACTGTTGTGGTTATGATAGCGTAGCTGTCTTTTTGAAGGAAGTGCTGATTATGGCTCATAAAAGTTCATTTAGGGCATAAATTATACTATGGCAATTAGTTGTGCTTATTTTTGTTTGTTTATTTTCTATAAGAAAAAGGATAAGTTTTCTGGGGCTCCTGGGTGGCTCAATCAGTTAAGCATCTGGCTCTTGGTTTTGGCTCAGGTCATGATCTCATGGTTGATGAGTTCCAGCCCCCTGCTGTTAGTGCGAAGTCCATTTGGGATTCATTCTCTCTCTCTCTCTCTCTCTCTCTCTCTCTCTCTCTCTCTCTCTCAAAATAAATAAACTTTTTTAAAAAGGGGAAGGTTAGGGGTACCTGGGTGGCTCAGTTGGTTAAGCGTTTGACTTCGGCTCAGGTCATGATCTCACAGTTCGTGGGTTCAAGCACCACGTTGGGCTCTGCACCGACAGCTAGCTCAGAGCCTGGAGACTGTCTTCAGATTCTGTGTCTCCTTCTCTCTCTGACCCTCCCCTCCTAACGCTGTCTCTCTCTCTCTCTCTCAAAAATAAATAAAACATTAAAAAAATAAAAAATAAAATAAAATTTAAAAGGACAAATTATCATGAAAAGATGGGTAACTATAAAAAGCATAACTTGGCATCTAGACACACACTGCTTTCACTCAGTGAAATATGACTGAAGAAATGGGAAATTCTGTTTTATTGACTACACCAGATATGCAGGAGAATGGGGGACTTTGTTAAGTGTCAGCCTTGTAACTTAAACTATAATCAAGCCAGCTTATGAACAGTCTAGGCTTTGTAAAAATAGGTATATAGATGATGGATAGATAGATAGATAGATAGATAGATAGATAGATAGATAGATAAATAGATAGATAGATAGATAGATAGATAGATAGATAGATGGTACATGGATGTATATGCTCATACATAGAATTAGTAGACAATTAAAACCTCTCTTATCAAGGATTGATTTACTGGTAACCTACTGTATTTTTAGTGCCAGGGTAGATATTATATATTATGCATGATTTATTGGTAACCTACAATGTTTTCAGTACCAGGAAAGATACTACATATTATGCATATTGAACTTGATTCAATCTTTTAGTACAAAGAAGAGCACCAACTTTTATGAGTAGAATTTGACTGTTGATATGATTTATTTTAAGGAAAGGAATCTATCAACATTGATTTCTGGAGGTGAGGACCATTTTGCATTCAAATTTTACTGGAACTTCCTAATACAATTGATACTGCCAGTCACTTCCTCTTTGAGATGCTCTCATCTTTTGACTTTGGTCCCCAGGTTTCTGTTTTTTCTCAAATCTCGCTGACCATTATTTTTATTCATTCTTATGCACTTATCTTTTTCTTTGCAATGTTGATATTTCTTTGCAACATTTCTTTGCAATATTAATATTTCATAGCATTCTTCCTTCATGATTTTATTCATCCTGCTCTTCATGGGTGATCAAAAGAAATCACCAAAAACTCAAATACCATCTAAGTGCTGATGCCTCTCAACTACGTCCCTGGTCTCTCTCATGTAAGTTCAGACTCACATATTATACTGTGTGTGTACATCTTCACCTGGTTGTCACAAGTGTTCAATACTGGATTCCTTTTACTCAGACAGTGGACATTCATTTTTATCTTGACCACCCAACATCAATTTGCATTCTGTTCGTGATAGCATGTCAGTTTCATTTTGTAGAAATATCTCAATTTCATGTGGGTGCATCTTGCCAGTCCAAGAGCTCTGCTCTCTCACAACAGAAGCCAATGGAATTTTTGGATAATAAAAAAGGCCATCTTCATCAGGTCCTTTCTTTAACCATCCTCTGTTGTCTAAGGGTGAGCCCATGACTGAAATCATCACTGGATTCTCTCTCTTTCATTTTGAAAGTCTTGATGAATATATTGAAAACGCAGTCTACTGATTTCCTGGTGGCATCCTTTTTTGCATGACTAAGTCATTCTAGCAGCCTCAAGTCCTCTCCCCCCACTCCCTGGTTTCTCTCCTGTTTGTGGGTATATTCCAAATATAGTCTCTCTGATATTTTCCTATATTACTTATCTGTCACTGTACAACAAATCACCAATAGCAGCTTAAAAGGACAAATATTTATCATTCCTTTTAGTTTCTCGGGCTCCAGAATCTGGGAGTGCCTTAGCTGGTTGCCTCCAGGTCATGGTTTCTTGAAATGATGCTGTTGGTGAGGCAACAGTCAATTCCAGGTTCAACGGAGGTAGATGGAATATAAGGCCAAGCTTATTCACATGGCTCTTGGCAGGCCCCAGAGCATTTTTTCCCAAGTTTGCTACATAGGCTTAACCACAGGACCTTCTGATGACATTTAGCTCTCATCAGGATGGGTGATCTAAGAGGAAATAAGAGAAAGCAAGATAGAAGTCACAGACCTTTTACAACTTAATTTCTGAGATGACATCCCATCACTTTTGCCTTATTCTACAGATGCAGTGTGAGTCATTAAATCCAGCCCACCGTCACAGGGGGAGATTATGCAAGGACTTTATGAGGAGTAGGACATCAAAAGCTTACCATACATTTTAATACATTTCATTTCTGCCTCAGATAGTCAGAGTGCCTTCTAGTGCTTGTAGGCTCATGTCTCAAATTGGCAAACTGCATCATCATTTACCTTCTGTATTGCTGTTACTCTGAACCAGCTGGGCACCAAATGTGCAAATCTTGGATTGTTTATCGTTTCATTTTCCCCAATTTCCCACTTCAAGTATATTCCTATTTTCCAGTTTACACCCTTCCTTCAGTTTCCCAAATCACTTTAGTTAAGGAAAATCTTCACCACGAAACTTTTCCTCCTTTATTTTCTAAATCTTCTGTCTCTAGAATTTAGTCTTGTATTTCTGTTTATTAATTCCTTGAATGTCTTACACTGTGCTAATTTTCTTTTTCTGTTGTTCATGTGGTTTTCTCAAACTCTTTTCCCCCCATTTCCCTAGTCCCATACCAAATTAATTTATTAGTTCATGCTTTCAGACCCAGTTTCAGACCCAGTTTAGTGGGCACCTTACCCAGAAAACCACTTCTTACTAAGTCTGAATAAGTGTGTTTTTTTGTGACTGCACAATACTATGTGAATAGCTCTGTTTTGTACTTTTCTACACGTTATTAAAATAATCTGGTGTCTGTCTTTCCCATAAGACTGGATAGTTAACTAGTTTTTTTATTCATTTGTGGATCTTGATATTTTGCATGTGCCTCTCTTATATAAGGATCTTATAGAAATGATGTACAAATGCTACATCAACATTCTAGGTGATTCAATAAAGATAGTTATATTGAATCATAACTAAACTCAAATAAAGCGAGTGTTTGTGTGGAGAATAAATCATTAGAAGTATCCTATGTTAAGTTGGGAACACACATTGAATTGGCAATTTATGAATTCAGAAGTCTATCAGAAAATAAAAATGAAGAATCAAAGCAATTACAGATGTATTTTGTCATAATTGCAAACTTTTCACTATATTACATGTACAACTTATTATATGAGTTTTATAAGAGCTACTATAGGTGTTTAGTGTGAGTGAAGACCTAAATATTAGCAGAAGCTCATGGAGCAAAATGAGGAATATGTAATTTTTGAGGATTAGAAATTATGTTTACATTCAGTGTATAAAGTTGTTTTCAAAACTCAAGTTTTAGAAATGATTCATATCAATACAACATAGACACAAAACAGAGACAAAGGAGCTTATGACCTAAGAGAGGTATGCCACAATGTGTGTCTAAAGGGTAAGACACTAGGAAAAACAAATTTTATTGGCATCATTTCTGTAAGACCAGCTTTCTGTCAACTTTTGGAGAATTGATTTCTATGCTTTGTAGTCTTTGTGTAAGCATGTTCCCCTCCTGAGAAAATAAGACTTTCATATTTAAATCTGAAAATCCAGTTTATTCAATCAGAGTAGGAAGTTTTATTGTTATAAATTAGTTTTATTGGTATACATAGCTAGACTCATTTTTCTTGACAAACTTAGCTGAAAATTAAATTTTTTATCTTTTACCTAACTCTTTATATTAAATTATAAAATGAGAAACGACCCCCTGATTACTGCTTTGCCACTGATTGTTTTAACATCCTTTGTGGAACTTAAGAGTGAAGCCCTCCAGGGGCACCTGGGTGCCTCTGTCGTTGAGCCTCTGGCTTCAACTCAGGTCACGATCTCACAGTTCGTGGGTTCCAGCCCCGCATCGGGCTCTGTGCTGACAGCTAGCTCAGAGCCTGGAGCATGTTTCAGATTCCATGTCTCCCTCTCTCTCTGACCCTCCCCTGCTCACACTGTCTCTCTCTGTCTCTCAAAAATAAATAAAAAACAGAAAAAAATATTTTAAAGAGTGAAGCCCTCCAAATGTTTTCCTTTTTAAAAGTTTAATACTTAAAATATTTATATTTATATATTTTTTCATTAGGAATAAAAACTTTTTCAAAAGTCCATAAGTGGCAATAACTTTTTGTCATCTGAGCACATACATCATTAAAAGAGAAATAACATTTATGCTTAGTCTACATTTAGATTTCAAAATTTGAGTCATTAGGAAGATTCCATTTCATGTTTATACATATTTGTATATTTTCATTGAATATGTATTCTTGGTTTTAAAACGTAATATAGTTTAATTATGGAATAAAGTTGGACATTGTAGCTCCTACTTTCTGTCGTTACTTGAAACATTGGTTATTTTTAGTGGAGTCTGCAGCATAAAAATGGACAACACTTTTATTTTTAGAATTTTCTATTTTATCTTTGAAATTGATAAAGTTATTCAACCGTGTAGCCAGACTTATACATCTTTGGAATATTCTTTCCAGAGTTATAAAAATCTGCTCTTGCATTATGACACTTCCTTTAATATCCATTAAAAAAACCTAGAAAGATAATATTCTTTAGATGGGTAAGTAACTCAGGGTAATTTATAGCTTCAAGTACACATATTGCACCTTCTCTTGTGTGTGTGTGGGGAGGGGGGAGTGTTTGCATGAACTATTTTCCAGCTTAGTAGTATGTCATTGTTAAGCCATATTTAGCATCTTCCTGATTAGACATCTGCTTCAGGTCTAGCTTTTAAGAGTTTCCCACAGAGCTATAAACTAAACTGTTTTCAACACTTTTATTCAAATTCTGGTGCTAACATTTAAGGTATATAACAATCATGTTGAGGATGTTTTCTGTTTAAAGTAACATTTTACAGAAAATAAGAAAAAATAATTTTACATAAATTTTACCCATTATGCAAAGGAAGCTCATTGGGTCCTCTAGAGAATGATAAAAGGTTCAATTTTGGTAGAATTTGTTTGAAGGAAAATGGTACCATACATGTTTCTGAAAATTTCTATATGCATCAGATCATGTTTAATAAAGCAAATTTAAAACATGGCTATTCTTGAAAAGTTTAAATATGCATATGACATTTTATCTGTTGCCCACTAAACTTCCTCTTTTCATCTTCTTCCTTCTACTTTATTATTCTTACATTCCAAAATTCCAAACACAGGCTTGTTCAACATGACAGGTCTTTTTATGTCTCCATATATGGTAATCTATGGGTCTGTGACATGAATGCTCTATTTTCAAGTGAGTTTTCCTCTCTAATGCTCCAACTTTCAATATCTATGCAATATAATTGGGAAAATACTTTTTCTCATTGCCCTACATTTGGCACTAGGATTCAAGGATACAGAAAATGAGACAGTAAATACTCCATCTTCCAAAGGCACAACCATCAGTCATAAACATTTTTAATAATCAGTCATAAACATTTATGAGAAGTTACTAAAAGAGGATTACACTAGGTTTGTTACCCCACAACCATTGTCAGAGCTTCCCACTCATCTTTGTTTATGTGAATTGCAGAGAAGAATAAATGGAAAATCATATTGCCTGGGTGTTTCTGAGATAGTTCCTTTCCCATGCCTAAGATAATCACTCTTAGATATTGCGATGTTTACAGGCAAGAGAAATGAAATATTGATCCCTTGCAGCAAGTTTGATAAACTGATGAATCAGCAGTTTAACCAAGCTGGGGAGGTAGGGGCAAGGTTCATAGGACAGCTTGATATGTACCATGTTATTAGGGGGGATGACTATGACCACAGAGACTTGTGCTTCCTTTTTTGGTGGAGATGTTTTAGCATGAAATGTTGGCTTAAGCAGCCTACACTGTCAGAATGAGAATACATGAACAACAAATTCTAAGTTAATTAACAACCTATAGGAAGAAGAATTGGAAGCCTTTGGAAGTCTCTGTAAATTTTCTTATTTAAGACAATATTCTTTTTCAAGAATATTTTCCTTGTGAGTGTTTTACTCATGAATATTTTTTATAGAATACATGCAAAATTATTTCAAAAATATTTTTGAATGTATTATTCACATATCTTTTTTGAATATATTCAGTTAATATATTTTAATTATATTTTCATTATATAGAGTCAACATATATCCCTATATTTTAACAATGTATACATTTATTGAATTTGTGTTGAATAACACATTTATTGAGTTTTATATTTATGATGGACTTATTATTTGTATATATTCTTTGTCTCTGGATGCACTAGCAGAGAACTCTGATAGACAAATTAACCTTGGTCTATGAGCATAATTTGTTCTGGAAACATGCTTATAATCCAAAGCACTTGTATATCAAAATGAATGTCAAGAACCATAGGCTTAGTTGTGATCATGTGACATTGGGCATCACGTACTACTCATACTGCAAGACATCACTCATTTATCAAGTTAAAATTTATTAGAAATATTTGCTTATCTTTTGGAAAGCTCACAGAACAAGTTAGTTGCCATCCAAGGTTTGTACTTAAAAAAAGAGAATACACTGGATACTAGAAGCTGAGAGAGGAGAGGTCATTCTAGAATGAAATCATATAGTCCCATCTCCCACTCAAGGAGACTGGAGTTACAAGCCTAGTGAAAATTGGCTATATTTTCTCACACACTCCACATCCCACATACGAGCATGCATGATGCTGGGCAAATACAAGGGATGGATTTTGAGTCAAGGTTAAGACTGGTATTTTCACCCAGGCTTTCATCACAGCCTTGGGATGAGGGAAAAAGGGACAACTTGATCTCATTGTGTAGAAAGAGCCTAAGCTTCAGAAAATGATAAAAGTCAATATTCATCTATTTCCTAACACCAAATGCTAGGACGCAGCAAGCAGACAATACTGCTTGCAGATTTGAACTAAATTAACATATGCCAATAATTGTATATGGAGTGGGGATTCCAAGATGATGAAGATACTATGACTGTTGTTAAGGAGATGCCAGAGTAATAGGAAAAAAATTGTGATAATTAATTATTAGAATACAATATGACAATGAGGCTAGTTGTGATAATAAAAAGAAAAGAGGAAAAGGTATTGCCAGAAGAAAGCCTGTCAGGAAGTTTTGTACCAATAAAAGTAATAAAAGATTTGGGTAAAAATCATGTGCCAAATGTGTCTAGCTGAGATAGAATTAATGGTCTAGTTTTCTAACGTGACTGAAACTCTAGGAGAAAATAATATGACTATTATCAGCATATAGTGTGCACCTCCCTTTTCTTTCTTGTAGAACTACTACTCATCTTATTCTGGAATATAAATAGGGATTAGATAATTGAAAGAGTAAAAGGATATTTTAAGTCAGGTGTTGGCAGATATTTTCTGTAAGGAAGGGCCAGGGTATATGTTTTAGGATTTGAAGGTCATACAGTCTGGATTGCAACTACTCAACTCTGTTAATGTAGTGTGAAAGCAGGCATAGACAATGAATGAGTTTTGTCTTGTTCCAATAAAACTACAAAAAACAGGCAAAACACTGAACTCTGTTTTATGCACAGACATTAGTATATAAGGGTACCTAAATATAGTTTGCAAAGGAATCTAGAAGCAATTAGCTATTAATGGTAAGTCTTGTGTAAGTTTAAGAAATAAAATGAGATTTAAAATAAGGCTTTCACAGTGAAGGTAGACCAGGATAAGCTTTATTTGTCACTTTAAGCAGTTGAGACCACTACCAATAAATCTGGGTGAGAAAGAATAGCTAAAAGGTAGTGGTGATGCCTGACGCAGAATCAGCTGGAAAGAATTTGAAAGGAATAACTTCACCTTATGTTATATAATCCTGGGGAAGGGAGTGGGATAGGTTGGAAATACTCTCAATAAAAATGTCAGTAGCTAAGCTTTTCCATTTGAGAAGCACCACAATGTATGCCAGGATGACACTGAGGAGGTTAAATTAGGGTTATGGCATGGCCATATTTTCTGTTAGATATATTATTCTTGGGAGCTTATAGATACTTATTTATGGGGATCAAATGGATAAGAAAAATTCTGAGATGGTCCAAGTGAAAGCTGATGAGAAATTTTATAGGGCAAGAATGGTGAGGATGGTAAGGACAGACAAAAATTATTCATGTAAATTTTGCTGAGTGGATAATTCATGCTCATCAGGGAAGATGGAAACAGCACTATACATTCTCTGTGTTTAACTTGAGATAATTTTTGTGTATTCAAAAGGTTAAAAAATTCAGGAATGGAGGAAATTGGGTATATGTGTATATAAGGAATTCAATGACTTCATTGTTGAAGATGTTGACTGTTTTCATATTAATTAGATAATATCAAAACTAATTAATGGCAATAAAATTAGTGTTCCTCAATAGGGAAAAATAGACTGCTTTCTGGTGGACCTGCATACTTGATTTTCCTGTGAACTCTTGCTTTGTCAAGTAGGAATTAAGGTTGGAGAAACATTGTGTTCACATACTTGTCTTTTTTTCTGAAAAATTAGACTTCATTTGAGGCAAATGTCAATGTCAATGTTTTTTTATCACAGTGAGGAGAGGGAGACAGAGGCAGAGAAAGTGAAGGAGAAAGAGAAAGTCAAAGTGCTGGGAGTCATTTCTGATGTAAAGCCAGTTTGCAAGGTGGGGTCTCCTGATGTCAGATGGGACCCGACACCCACTCAATTTCTGCTTGAGCACTGACTCCCAAGGCACCTGGCTGACTGGTATCAGACCTTCTGAAGGAGCTTATCAGAGTTTCTTCTTTTGTGATTATAGGAGCAAATATTACATTTCCCAAGAAACCTGTTTTTCTTCCCCTCAAGAAAACCCGTGACCCCTGCTCACAAAAGAACTAACTCTTGCCTTTGCTATGCTAAAAACCTTGCTTTGTGTCTGAATGCTAAAGATCCCTTCCTTCTCCATGTGATAAGCATCTAGTCACCTACATCAATCACTATTGATGAAGATTATGCATGAGTCTTCTACCAATCTATGTTCTGGGAAATTTTTACATACCAAAGAATTTGTCATCAGAAATCATTGCCTAAAGCAATTGCCACTTCTGTTTTGTACCCCATACATTTTTTCAATAAATAAAGCTGATTCTCTAGTCAGTGCAGAGATGCCTGCCTGGTGATCAGAAAGAAGCTGAGGTTCTCTTTCGCCTACACTGTCCATCATTCAAGGAGTCCTGGACCTGCTGGAGCTGACTCCAGGAAGAAAGAGAAAGAGAAAGAGGAAGAGCAAGTAAAAGAGAGAGTTGTGCACTATGGGGGAATGAGTCAAAGTGGTTTGAAGAATGACTTTATATTCTCATGTAACTAATCATAACTTTCAGGGGCAGAAAATTGACAATGACTTTAACAAATCTTGTGATTTTAGACATATGCCTCTAGCTGGGTGTCACTAAAACATTTGGTTTCTTCTTTCCTTGCCAGCACAGAGCTATTCAGTACTGAGTATGACAAGAGTGATTGGTAGAGAGTCCTTCAAAGGATTTAAATCATTGCTGAGGGAAAAGTGAGAAGGAAATTCCATTAATAAGAACCAAAGAAGAACAAAATCCCCATTAAGAATTGAGACTTGAACATCACTTAACTGTGTCTCCTATCTAGTCTCATGTATCACTTGAAATGTATTGAAACTTGAAGCATAAAGTGTGATAGGGTAAGATTAAAGGTCTAGCAAACTTACATATCCTTTCTAGAATGAGTTTCCAGGGAGGATAGCTAAAATCATGATTCATCTTGAATTTTATTTGTAGTTATTGTTTTAGGAGCATGCAAATCATACAAGTCTTTTCATTTTACTTATTATTTGTAGACATCATGCTTATATTCATAGTCTACAAAGTTGCTTGAAGGCATGATCCAGAGCAAGAATGTTACAGGATAGTGTCAGAGACCAGAACAGGTAAACTTTTCTATTTTCCTCAACACATCACCAATAACTGAAAGCACAAAGAAAAGTTGGATACTTTGGGATCATTACTTTTTAATTTTTCAGGGTTTAGATAATAAAGCATTTATCACTTTTTTCCTTTAATATATTTGTCTTGAGGATTAAAAAATGTCATCAATATGCATAATAATGGGTCATTTGAATTACATTCATTTCTATACGTTTTATATATTTATTAAAGTTGTAACTTTATTCTTCAAAATTTTGAAGTAACAAAATTACACACAATTTTTTTCTTTTAACAATTTAATATTATGTTAGGTGAAAATTCAGGAAGTAAGACTAATATAGATTTAAATCTATAAATCTAGGAAAACGTGATTAGTAACAAGAAAATAAAGTATAAAGCATAGGATAAAGCATATGATTAATTTAGCTGGGGTGTCAAGAGTCAAATTCCTGACATTCCAAGCTGTGACCTTGAGTCCACCATGAACCTGAATAAGTGGTTTTACCTCTCTCCGCCCTGTGTTATCCATTTATGCAGTCAGCTACTTCCCATGAATGCAATGTAGATTTAATGAGTTATTAAATATAAATCACTTAGAAAACCAGACAGTACATATTAAGTAATGTATAAATGTTAGCTGTTTTCAACTATTAGCTCTTAATATCCGTTTGCAATAAAAAATAATTTGGAGAAAAATCCACTGTTTATATTTCTTCCATTGTTTTCTATGGCATACAGTGTAATATAGTTTACAATAGTGACTAGGACATGCACAGATACTAACTTTCAAATTTAATGCTCTAATAAAGAAAATACTCTGTTTCACAGAGACATTAACCTAGACTGTTTTCATGTAAATTTTTATGAAATGATTGATATTTTTATTCAAAATATAATGAAGAGATGACATATATTCTTGGTTAATATAGCCTCAAATCATTCCAATGAAAAGAGATTTTTATACTGCTTCTAGCTTCTATTCTTGACAGAAGTTACCTAGATTTATAGTAACCAGTATGTTAAAAAAAGAAATACATATTAAATATCTAGTATTAAGACACATAGATATCTGTAATTATGAGTATATTTGAAAGCTTCTGTCCCCAATTCAAGCTAAATATAAACACATTCTTTTTCTGTCTCTAATATTACATTAAAATTATTACATTAATATAATATAATTACAGAAGACAGAGAGAGATAGACATAGATGTGTGTCTGTGGGTATACACATTTACTTTATATGTGTGTATACATATCATTCATTGACAGATAACCTCAATCATGCCTCAGTATTCAGGGATAATCCAACATAAAATTAGTGAAAACAACTTGTATTTTTGAGGCCATGAAATAATCTAAAATTGTCCAAATTAAAATGGCAGCATGTCTTCGGTTGCTTGCTTGTTTGTTTTAATACTGAGGCATTTATGGCAGCTGTGTTGTTCTTACTACATTTCAAACTCTATAAATATGATGACATCAGTATAGATTACTGGGTTCTCTCATCTCTGCATGGCTCTATTTCCTTTAATCTGTGGCTGGGCAGATCTCCTTGTATATAAGCCAATTTAAGTAGAACTGTTAACCGATCATGCTTCATAAAGACACAGTTGGAGCTATCTGTGCAAGCTGAAAGCACATCTCTGTCTGTGGATGCAAATGGAGGGCACTGCTTTGATATTAGCTTAGTTTTAAATCTCTCTCAGATTTACCAGCCTTCCCAAAAGAATCAGTCATCTCTTGGGCTCAATCAGAAGATAGATCTGTAACTCTCTTCTCAATGACTTTACATTGTGTTTACCACCCAAGACCTGAGGGGAAAAGGACCCGGATACTGAGATGTGTAGCATGACTGTTTCTATATCTCATTTAAGTAGGTTCCTTTCCATAGCATTTCCTTTTTTGGTAGAAATATCTGAAGATAAGGACTGGTATGGGTTTTTGTCAATTTTTCTTTTTTTAGGGATGAAAGGAACCTGGTTCAACAAGGACCTATACCAGGGGAAGTCTCTGGTGACAGAGTATAGTTTAGAAATGTTCCTGGGAAAGGGGTTAGAATAGACATCTAGAAACTTAGGCTGACAGATTTATGGTAGAATAACAACCTCAATATTATTGGTTCCTCCAGTACAGATAACAAAAAAATTGCTAAATCTCTAAAACACCTTTACAATAACATAAGTGCTTACAGCTTTATTCCAGTGTATCTGTTACTGAACTGGAGCAAAAACATTTCTCTTTTGTAGAAAAACTGGATGACTTTGGCTTTATAGCAGATTTGCAATTATTAATATTTATGCCAATAATAGCTTCAGAGTGCATCTATTAATATATATGGAAAGATAATGCACATAGACAGATGTGTAACATTGAAAAATAAACATAAGAGATACATCTATTGAACAGATAATATATACATGCACATCAAATAAAGCAACATCTGTAGTGACCATGATATTTATTTCTCATTTTAAAATTGGCTACATTATTGACAACCTGAAATGGCAATGGACAATGAGAAAAAGTCTCAATCAAAGTTTAAAAATGAAGGCTGTGTACACGGTGGATTTCTTTGTGCTTTTGTAATCCTAAACCACAGAAATTTATACACTTAAGTAGCCATCTGTTTTCTTCCAGTAGAACTCATTCTCTTTTCTCTTTTTCTTACGCTGAAAATAGCTGTCATCCAGGAAGGAAGAGCTCAAAATTTATTGCTCACATCACATAAAGCGTGGGATAGACTTCACTCCTCCTTCAGACTCAAGGGGGTGCCTGGTTTGCTCAAAATTTTGCCTCTTAAAGGTTACCTTTGTTTTGTCTGGTGGATGATCAGCCTTTCCTTTTCCCTCTTTTGTGCTTTTCCCTTTTTCTTTTTCTGATAATCCAATTTGTGGGTGACTAGGTTCTGTGTTAGCTGTGAGAATTCTCTCAAGAAATATTGAAATGTTAATAATTGGTAATTAGTCATTATTTGTGTGTATGAAATGTAACTGTTATTTTGAATTTGAAAACCATAGGTTAATTTTTAGGCTTCTATTTTGCTAGGTTTATTAAAATTGTTTTTTTAGTCTTTTTGGTTTTGGTTTCTGCATTTATTTTTTATAATTGTTGATTCAGTTTTTTTTCTGAGGCATGTAACAGTTCCCTCATGTATTTTTTTAAACTGAGTTAAATCTGCACACAGTTAAATATACAAATACTTAATGTACAATTTGTTAAGTTCTGACAACTGTATATACCTGTCTAATCAACACCATATTTTTGTTCCTCTTCTGGTCAGACCATGCATACCATAGGCAAGGCTATTTTTTTAAAACAATTTTTTAGTGTTTATTTTTGAAGGAGAGAGAGAGACAGAGTGTGAGCAGGGGAGGGGGGACAAGGAGGGAGACACAGAATCCGAAGTATACTCCAGGCTCTGAGCTGTCAGCACAGAGCTCAATGTGGGGCTTGAACTCATGAGATCATGACCTGAGCGAACGTTGGACACTTAACTGACTAAGCCATTCAGGTGCCCCAGACACAGAGGTTATTTTGATTTCTGTTGCCTAAATTTATTTTGCCTAGTTTAGCATTTCATATATATGGGATCATACAGCATGCATGTATTTTTTTCATGTCTGGCTTCTTTCTCAACCAGCATGTCATAATTAAAATTCATCCATATCACTTCATAATTCACCAATGCCAGCTAGCCAACTAAGAAGGATGGTTTGTAGAGTTCTGGCTTTCTCATAGCAAGCATGAATATGGGAAGATAAGCTTGAAGCACATCCACACTAGTTTAATAAATGGCAAAAGCAAAGAGGTGAGTATAAAAGCTGTTATATTCAAATATACTGCATGGTCAAGATTGAAGAGAATGTAAGAAAAAAAAAGCATGGATTAAACAAATGCACAGTAATTTATGACTTCAAAATAGATGCGGTGGCTCAAACTTAACTTACACCACTATCCAACTACCCAGAGTGGAAACACGGAAATAAATATTGATACCACAATTTAGAAGCTGTTTCCATGAGCCACAGTTGTTCAACTATAACTGAACCAGGTTGAGAAAAGTAAGTATGGACTTACACATACTGCAGTGGTGGAATCGAGCAGACTTACCAGCAGCAACATAGACAGAAATGTCATTTATTTTCTGACTTCAAAGTCTGACCCAGAGACCCAGATCTCTACTAACTGGAAAACCAGGTAGTTATTATGCTGTACAGTTGATACAGTGTGAAGAGATTTTTTGTACTCTTGCTCATAGTTTTATAGCCATTTGGGAATTGCAATGTTAAGAAATCAATGCAGCAGGGAGTCAGGAAGACTGAAAGTGGTGAAGAAGGATATAGTATTGCAACCTAGAAGCACTTTCATCCAAAATAAAGCACTTTCAGTGGGGTGGAAAGGAGAGCATTCTTGGAAATAGTACATTCTCAGCATCCTGCTCTTCCTTATTTTAGATGATCAGAAAGCCAAGGAATGGTTTTACTTGGAGTTTAGTACAGGAAACCTGTGTTCTGTAGATGCTGCCGGCAAATGGGAATAGGGCAGAACCCTGTATCCTATAAATCAAATTTCAGGTCCAAATATGAGGAGGGGATTGGATGTGCTTATATGTAAAGTGTGCCCAGTTAGGGCACAATTCTTACATTTTGATTAATGAAATGATGCACCTGTGTAAATTTCTTCATGGTCACTCTATAATGAAAACATTAATGGGGGAAAAAAGCAAAAGTCCCCATGAAATTTTATGTCACGTGAAGTAAAGAAAGCTTTATCATGAAGATGCAGGAGAAAAGCAAGTATCTGAAAATTATCTATTATAGAAAGATTATACAAAGAAAATTAGGATTTTTTTTTCATAGAGCAAAGTGTCCTTTATAAAAGAAGAACATAAACTAGTAAGCACAAAATATGTAGCTTACCTAAGTCTAAGAACTTTTGGTTGTAAGACATAGAAATCTACTTCCACCAAGATTGGGGAAAAAAAAACCATATGAGAGATTTTGTGAAAGGATCCAGGTTGTGTCAGGGAATTCAAAGGTAGCAAGCCCTCAAAGGAACTCTTTCTGGGCAATGGAAAATATTGAGGAACCTCTAGCATGATAGCCATTCTGTCCATCCTTCAGGCATATGTTTTCACATTTGTTTCCTTTTTGTCTCCACAGAGCAGTTGCCCATGCAACACAAGTCTAACAATGTTCTGACCAGCACAACTATGGAGAAAATATCCCTCACCATATATCACTGGTTCTCCATCTGACCTTTATAGTCCCACCTCTCTCCGTCATCAGATATGGGCTGTCCTGGGCAATATGTGACTTTCAGGAAGGCAGATCTCTATAGCTGAGATGAGCCATGAAGGAGTCAAGCTGCTAGTGCTTTCTTAAAGGGGAATCTGGATGGAGTATCTCTGTCACCACAACAGTCCACCCCTGTACCTCTGGGATCCGCTTTTTCATACATTTTCAATGATCAACTCCTCCATGAATCCATGGGGAATCAGAAGAGAGAGGTTAGTTGGACAAACTACAGATTCAGTTCTGTGGGTCTAGCTGACACTCAGATTCTTTCTTCTACTGTCAGTCTCTTGCACCTTCATCCTCAGCTACTACTTCTGTTGATTTCCAGGTTGACATAATAATTAGGCCCAGAACCTCATCCATGAGGGTCTGACCTTATTATCATGACTTCCCAGTCCAGGTTGCTGTGTTTGTTTTTTTATTGTCACAGTGGGGGAAGGGATTATCAAAGGGCACCTAACTGGACTACTTGGCTTCCATACATAGTCTTAGCTTCTCTTACCTTTTCATAATGATCAGCATCATTTACCATTGCTAAGATGGTAACTTCTTATCTACTTGTCTCTGGCGCAAGGAACCCAAAGTGCTCAGAGGGCAACTATAGTTTATAAGTAAGTGGGACACTTGCTACTTGTCCTGGAAAAAACATGAATCTTTTAGAAACCAAAAGACTACTCTAAAGAGCCCAGGGTTGCAGAGATAGGAAGTATAAAGTCTCTTAGTGTATCACTGGAATAATGGCCCCTAGGAATTCTTCTGCCCCCTGTCCTTGTATTACAGAACAATGTATCTTTCTATTGGGACACAGAGCCATATAAAGGTCTTTGAGTCAGTTTATATCCTGCCTACTGAGTGATACATCCCATTTTCAAAGAATATTGCCTCCAGAATGCTGACTCATGTATGTATCAGCCATTGTTTCAGTTGTGTATCAGGTCAGTAGATCCTGATTGGTATAGTATGTAACCATATTCAGTGAACCCCAGGGCCGTGGGCCTACTCATATGCTGAAAACTGTGCCTCCTGGTCCCAGGAAATATTAGGTTGTATCCAAGTCAATGCATTAAGCACTCTGCAAACCCTCAAATAGTGGTGTTTGTTGAGGTCCTTAGTCCAAGAAAGATAAATTCATATTTAGAATATTTACCTGTTTCTATGAGACCAAACTGGTGGCTTTTCCAATATGGAAAGAATCTAACACAGATGTATTGCCAGTGAGTAGCTGGATTGCCTCCTAGAAAGATAATGCCACACTGGGTCCTCAGCACTGATCTTTATTTCTAGTAACTAGATTTGACAATGGAAGTAACTAGATCAGTTTTGATAAGTGAGTGTCCATTCTGTTGGGTCCATATATCTTCTCCACTTCTGCCAAAGTGATAATGTTTTTCTTGTGCCTATTGTTAGTCCTGGAATGGTTAAGGCAGAAGCTGTTAGGTGTTAATCTACCCAGTGATTTTGTCCTCTTGGTTGTGAGTATCTGTGGTAGAATGTCCTTTGGTGTTTGTTAACATGTGATGGACAGATCTTCACATTTTGTGTGCATTCCATTGTGTCATCTTCATGCCTTTTCCCCTGAATGTCTTACTTCTTCCAATCCTTTTCTTTCCAGGCCCTCGACTAACTGACTGGATCATTTGAAACTGCCGTACAACCATAAATTGGATAACCCTGGGTGCCCTTTTTTCTACATAAACTAGACAATGTGATGCTGCTCCTGAGGCTGCCCACTGGGAGCATTTTTATTAAACTCTATCCTTCAGGATTACCCCTAAAAGAAGCATAATGCAGCCACCTTCCATTTTAAATCTAGGATTGTTGCAATGCTTTGCTCAAATTTAAGCCAAGTAAGAAACAGATGAGTTTTAAAAGAGATAGATTTTCACAAATTTTTTTGAGGTGGGGAGGGGCAGAGGGTGAGGGAAAGAGAGAATCTTAAGCTGGTTCCATGGCCCAGCATGGAGATTGACATGGGATCAATTTCATAACCATGAGATCATGACTTCAGCTGAGATCAAGAGTCACCCAGGCACTCTGACTTTCATAAATATCAAGGAACTAAAGAGCAAAAATAAGAATTAAAGCTATTTTAGGAAGAAAAAAGAGAAATAACAAAATAATAATTCAAGAAATACTATATTTAATCAATTCTAAAACTCTATTTTTTTCTACATGTTAATATTTTTGAAAGAATAAAAAAAGAGGCTTAGAATAAATTGGCAGGACTTTTATTTTCATAGTGAAATATAAAATAATGGCATGTTGTACTCCTGATGGGTATATAGAATTGATAAAACTGGGTAAGTGAAGAAAGAAAGCCATAAGAAAAAAGGAAAGAAATAAAATTAAAGACTGAATTTTTAATCTGACTATAGATTGAAAAGAACTCTCACAATAAGTGGAAACCACAGCTTAGAATTTAAGTTCCATGAAGTCAGGGACTTTGTTTACTATAGTATTGATAACTCTAAAATGTTGCCATGTATGTAATAGGTACAAATAAATATTTTCAATTAATTGCATAAATTCTGATATCAACTTAAATTATATATATATATATGTATACTTATATATATATATAAATCCTCCCAAGCAAGGTGCCATATGATTTAAGAGTACTCTGGAGCTAAAATGTCTGGAATTCAAACTTTGATTCTGCCATTGTCATAAATACTTGTAAATATTATTGGTTAACTAGTTTTCTTTTTCTCAGACCATGCAATAGGATTATAATTTAGTGTCACCATATTTGTAGTTGAGGCCATGTGACTAGTTCTGTTCTATGTGTTTGGCCAGTGTATGTCACTTTTGTGTGAGTCGCTTAATTTCCAGTGCAAGGCCCTTTTTAACTTTCTTTCCCCACAACCTTGGGCATGGAAGCACATGTGGGCCCTCAGATCAAAGGAGTTGAACTCTGAACTAACACAAGAAGCACAGCTGACTTGAAAAGTTGTCTGATTCTCTACCAGACTTTTATAGAAAAACACTTTTTTGTGGATTTCTATTGTTAGTTACTACAGCATTACTTAGCCATATTGACTAATGAGACACATAAACATTGAGTGGCATTAGGTAAGATATTTATCCTTCTACAACTTGGCTTTTATGTCTTCAAATGGCTAATGATTAGACATATACCTCAAAGTTTTTTAAGGATTAGATATTGTAATCTAAATAAAGTAGACCTAAAAGTTTCTTGCTCCTATTCAGACCTAATTAGGTAAAGAAACATTTTATAAGTATGGGAAAGTTATCCACAAGGCAGGAGAATGAGATTGGCATCAATTCGAGAATATAATGGAGTAATGTGTTTATAATTAAGAAGGAATAATCTGCTTCCTCAATAATCTTATCACAAATGAACTTCTCTTTCACATGTGAAGGCTACAAAAATATTTACATATATTAGACATAGAAATTATAGACTCTTAGGAAAACTACTTGAAGACAGATCTAGACAAAAGCAAAGAGGTTAATCAAGACTAATAATTCAAGATTGAGAGAATTATAAAAATGCCTTATCTGGACTTATCTTACCTGGTTTGAATCTTAGTCTAGTAAATCATCTTAGGTGATATTTTATAAGCATTTCAGTTGGATTACACATCTCTGGAGTAAAATTAAATTCCGGCTGACATTGCATGCAACTTCTTCTTCTCTTTCAAGGAATTAATGGAATGAAGAGAGCAAAAATGTATTTTGAGTGGATATCAGGACTAAACTAAAAAATGTTTTGATTAGAAACATGTTAAAAGCTAAGAATGTTTTATGCATGTGGTAGATTGAATAATGGATTCCCAAGTGTCCCTCCAAATCACCAGAATATGTGACTGTTATTTTATACAGCAAAAGCAAGTTTGCAGATGTAATCAAGTTAAAGATTTTGAGATGGACAGATGAATGTGGGTAACACAGCTGGCCCAATGTAAGCAAAGCAGTTCATGTAAAAAGAGGGAGGAGTGTAAGTCAGACAGAAAGCAATGCAACTATCAAAGCAGAGGAACAGGGAATGAGGTTTGAAGATGCTACACTTCTAACTTTGAAAATGGAGGAAGAAGGCCATGAGCCACAGAATGCAGGTAACCTCTGGAAGATGGAAAGGGTGAGAATATGGAATTTCTCTACAGCCTCAGAGAACACGATCCTGGTGACCCATTTTAGACTTCTAATAGCCAGAATGGATATTTGTTGTTTAAGCCACTACGTCTGTGGTAACCAGAAACAAATATGTGTTATTTTAAAAGATGATTTCTAATGATGCCATTGAGGTTATTTTTACCAGTTGGTTTTGAGCTTGTTGGTTGTTAATCAACATTTTGTGTCACTGAAATATTTTTGAATATTCAATTGTCAGTATTATAAATAGTGTGGCATCTTTAGTTCTTAAACTTACTTTTTTCTCATTTTAATGAGCAAAAATAATCATACACAGCTAACATTTTATATTTCTTTGTATTACATTGCCTGTGTGACTATATAACATATAGTAGTATTCATGTAACACTAATAAATATTTAACAGATCAAAAATGAAATTAAAATAGAAGAGACAGAACACATGTGAATAGAATATCTAATACTTTCAGCACGTCACTTGGCCATACTGTAGACCCCCTGGAATTTTGCTTCTTGCATTAGAAGCCATTATATTAGATAATCAGTACAGATCACTTCCTACTGTTTAATGATTCTCTCCTTTTTCTACTGTGAGATGTTAATGCCAAATGTAGTACAGATTTAGTTAGATGCTATGGAGTATGATACTGAATAAGCAATGTGACTAATCCTCATTGTGTATTCCCAAGCTGACTCTTAATACTCTATTTTCATGTCTCTTGAGCACTATAGCTTATTAAAACTGTCTATTTTTTGCAGTGTTTCAGTGAAAGGTATTATGATGCAATGCATTTTCTTTCTCAATTTGCGAAGGTGATGAACTAAAATTATATGATCATTTGGCTAATGACATTAATTTATCTGTGTGAATATATATTTTTGAAAAATCACAGGCTGTTATGGCAGGAAATAAGATTAAGTTTCTCACATTTTGAAAAATCAGATAATATACATGCCACAACTAAAGAGACATTTTGTTGAATGAGTCTATTTTAATCTCACTGTGATGATGCCAATCTTGTGGTTTTTCATATTAGAGTGAAATGTAGAACAGAGCTTTTCTATTTCTAAAAATCCTGGGTTTCTTTCAAAGTTTCTGGCCTCCAGACACCCCAAGTGACCTAACCCATCATTACAATGGGCCTTAATTTACATGAAAGAAGAATAACAACCCATAGTTGCTGCCATTAATGAAATGGCTCCAACTATATGCCAACATTAAATAATTTAAATGTAAAATGACTTAAAAAGGATGGTGGCAGTTTTGAAATTTAAAACATCTGCTAAAACTTGCTTTTCACAAAGGACCTCAGTAACCTCCCATAGCATGACCAAATTCCTGCCAGTAATATTAAGGTCAGTAATAACAGAGACAGAAACAACAGGCAATCCCCATTAATGCCTCTTTGCCTTCAATCTTAAACTTGACTTTTTTTCTTAAAATGAATTACTTTGCTACCCTGGGATCCAATTATGTCTTCAGACTATTACATGTTCCATCTTGCAATCAATACCCAGAAATCATCCCTCTTGCAGAAGATTCACATGGACGTTGGCTATCACAAAATATTACATCTAACTCATACAAAGAGTAGGAATGTCTGAAAATGATCCTGAAACTTTGCCCTTGGCTGCATGAAAAATAATCAAGTGGAATCTGGAGGGAAATGGTAAGCCATGGTGCTCTGGCAACTTTACATATGTCTACCCAGGCCATGGAGGCAAAGGCTTGAACCACTATTATCTGAGTCTTGGCAGATTGCCTCATGGTCTCCTCTGAATGTGAGAAGATGGGAGGCTTGTGAGGTACTACTTAGCTATCTCTCACTTGCCCTCCTGTTCCCTGGGAGGCCATATTGAGAGAGTTTCTCATTGTCCCCAGGGTTCTGAAGAGGTATCTTCACTCCACTCAGCATATAGTTGGAGACTTTGAAGCCAATGAGCTGTAGTTGAGAACTGATTCTCAGCAGATTTTCTTACAACCAGCGCTGCAGCCGTTTTGTGCTTTTTGTTTCAAATGTTGTCTTTTTTGGCATGTGGGATATGGATATAAGGAGTTAGTACTTTGATTATTTCTTCCTTTCACTGGATATAGTAAGTAATAAACGGAGTCTAAAAGTGGCTGTTGTATCTTTACTGGCTGAACTGTCAGACCTGGCCTCAGTGTGGCCTTGCCTTCACAGGACCGGGACCATCATTTTTCTAACAGAAGTAACTGCAATGACATTTAGCTTTGGTGGAACTGAGAAGGATTCAACTTTCAAGATGCCCCTATTTTCAGACAACTCCTGAAAACAATAGAAGCCAATCCAGATTGCCTGGCATCCAAATCTGGAACTTGTGTATGTTCCTCCATGGATCAGATGGTTTACCCTGACAGAGTTTTTTCACTAGAGTGTTAACACATCATGTGTGCCTACTGGATCACCCAGTCACCAGCATGTCCCTCTAAAGAATGATGAGAAGATGGGCAAAACAGTCCTGTTTTCCCTTGCTCAGTCTTGGCTTCTAGAATTCTCCTTTGTCTGAATTCATTCTATTGAAGGTATGGAAAATTTCCTGACATCTAAGGAATGAGAGGTAGATGAGATGGACATTTTAGAACACTAAGAGTTAAGGAAAGAAGCCATTATGGGTTGAATTGTGTCCTTCCAAAATTCATATGTTGAAACTCTAACCTTAAGTACCTCAGAATGTGACTGTATTTGGAGACAGGGCCTTTAAAAGGTAATTAAGAAGAAATGAAGTCATGTGGATTGGTCCTAATTCAACTGACTGGTGTTCAAATGTGAAGAGGGAATTTGGACACATAAGGAGACACCAGAGAGGTATGTGCATTGAGGACCAACATGTAAAGAGGTGGCCAAAGGGCAGCCATCTGCAAACTGAGAGGCCTATGAAAGAATCAAATCTGCTGACACATTGAGCTTAAACTTCTAGCCTTCAGAACTGTGAGAAAATAAATTTCTGTTGTTTAAGCCACCCATTCTGATGTATTTTGTTATGGCAGCCTTGGAACACTGATATACATGCTAAATAGGAAAGACAATGACAGGACTAAAATTATGAATGCACTGGGATGAGAAATGTTTATGGGAGTTCTTTATGTAATAACTACTAGCTTCCATTTGCCTTTGACCTTAGAAATCCCAACCCACATAGAGAGGGAGACCTCAGGAGCTAGAAATGTCATTCCTCATCATGCTGACACTTTCTTAGGTTGGAGAGTTGGTTTTCCAGTCCAAACTTATGACTCTGGCCACACTACTTGTTCATGTTGTTTAAGGAAATATTCCTTTTTCCCTGGAAGACTTTCATGTCATCCTCAATTCCCTGGCCTATTTTGAATATTGATATATCCTATTTTGAATATTGATATGTCCTAGAATTCTTTCTTGCAGGCAAAGATGGAGTCTGTGTAATTGTTACTATATCTTGTGGGACTGGATTAGTACCTCAAGCCATGTGGAATGGCCTGTTCAGAAATTAAGGAAAGCACTACATGGCTTTCTAAGGGATACCCTTATTTGTTCAGCTGGTTAAGAACAAGGTGGTAGGGCGTGTTTGAAATATACAGGCAGGCTTGATCCTGCTACTTGAAGTCTTGTGGATAATAGCAACAAGTAAATATGGTAAATGCTGAAGGAGTCAAATTGAACACATCAGGGCCCAGCCACTCACTATCAGATTAACCATAATAGTCAATTGAGAGGTGTATTGATCAGAGAGATTCCCAGAAACCAAGACTATAAAAACTGAAGTGCAGATATTGTTGGGAGACAATCCTATATGGATATCTTTTATTTCTGTATATCACAGTATAGATTTCTTTCAAGGAATTTGTACAGCAAAAAGACTTGGAAGATGGAAATAGTATCTCCCTTCAACACAAAGGGCAGATTTGTTGACTGTCCAGTACAGTGAAATAATGTCTATGTCTGGAGCAATGGGAAGTCATGCTTAGTACCTATAACAGAAGATTAGTTTCACTAAGCTCACGGACTCTTCCCTGTTGAACAACTCATTCATGTGAAAGCTCCACCTGGCCATCTTTGCCATGGTCTGTGGGAAATGGAGCCTGAGGAACATGCTCAAGAAAATGCTGACATTCTGGCTACTGAAATTGTGGGTCTAATAAAGTCATTTGTGCCTCACCTAGGAATGTCATGTCTTGCTCACATCCATGAAGCAGAGGCAGGCTAATTTGTCAGCTTACAAGAAGGACAACATCTAAGACTCTTTTTAATACTGACACTCTGAGACATGCTGTAAATATGGATAGTTTAGTTCTTATTCTTAAAAAAAATTATTACAAACCTGTAGAGACTATATCTACTTATTTCCTAATATCTCAAGTAGAAAATTAAAAGGAATTTGCTTAAAACTCTTTATGAAGATGTCTTTGGGATTTTTAAAATTCTTTCATTGGCACTTTTATATAAAAATACAGTTTAATTAATTTCATGCAAGATATGGAGAAAAGAGTAGTTCCTGCTCTTTGTGAAGTAAGCCTGTAAGAAATTGAGCAAGAAGCATTACTGAATAATCTAATAGAGTAGGAAGTCTATTGATATGAAGGAATCTGGGAACTAGTACAAAGGGAAAAGGTCCTCAAAGCACTGTCTCTAAACAGCTTATTCTTCTAAGCCGCAAGTCCACTCGCTGAGGGTCATCTTCATCTTGGTTGCATTGGCATGGCTGCAAACATGTGAAACACACCATACAAGCCAATGAGAGGTGTTCCCCCATAACTTAAGCACCATCTGTGAGAACTGGCAATCCTTGCTCCAGCCCTGGTCTGGTGGACCTCCAACCATTAAGAAATTAGGCTCCTTTTTCCCTCCGTGCTGCCCAGCAGGGCCCTACTCCAGGGAATTAGCCATCCACTCTGATTACCCACCACTGTCTGTGCTATATCACTTATTAAATTTTTTTAATATCATGACAGACTAATTATTAACTTAGGGATCTTACTGAAATCTCAGTTAATATATCCAAATCAATATCCTTATCTTCCCTCCAAAACATATTGTCCTCCTCCTCTGAATTCTAATACAGAGAGAGTCACCACTAAACCCAATTCACCTGTTGCCCAAGAAATTTTTTATATTTCTCAGTCTCTTCTCTGCATCCAAATCCATTCTACTCTATTTGTTATCCCTGTAATATATTTCTTGCTTCTTCCTTATCCCCTTTATCATTGCCGATTTCTCTCTGCCTGTTTCACCTTCCTCCAATCCATCCATGCTCAAGCAGCTGCTGGAACAATCTTTCTGAAAAACAGTCTTACTTGGTTATTCTCACTTAACTCATTCAATAGTTTCAGCATAAACTTTTCACCTAGAAATTTTGAGATCTGCTATCTGATGACCTAGTTAACTCATTTCTCACCAATCTACCACTCATATTCTTGCTCCAGCCATGGCAGACTACTTATTATTCTCTATAGTTGTTCCAGTTTCTCTCTCTCTCTCTTGTTTTAATGTTTATTCATTTTTGAGAGAGAGAGAAATAGACAGAACAAGAATGGGGGAGGGGCAGACAGAGAAGGAGACATAGAATCTGAAGCAGGCTTCAGGCTCTGAGCTGTCAGCACAGAGACGACGCCGGGCTCAAACTCATGAACTGTGAGCTCATGACCTGAGCTGAAGTTGGATGCTTAACTTAATGAGCCTCCCAGGCACCCCTATAGTTGTTCCATTCTCTTAATGCCTCTGGACCTTATCACCAGAAACACTTTCTTCACCTCTTCCCTGTGTTAATTTCTGCTCAACTTAAAAACACTAGGTGTGGGGTTGGGGGGAGGCTCAGTTTGTTGAGCAACCAACTATTGATTTTGGCTCAGGTGGTGATCCCAAGGTGGTAAGATAATGTGAGCCTGCTTGGGATTCTCTGTCTCTGTCTCTGTCTCTGTCTCTCTCTCTCTCCCTCTCTCTCCTCTTTGCTACTGTTCTCTATCTCAAAAAA
>NC_043704.1:24395662-24409644 GCF_006229205.1 Suricata suricatta
ACAATAGCCAAAACATGGAAGGAGCCTAAATGGCCATCACCTGATGAGTGGATCAAGAAGATGTGGTATAGATACACAATGGAGTATTACACGGCAATGAGAAAGAATGAAATATGGTCATTTGTAGGAAAGTGGATGGACCTTGAGGGTGTCATGCTAAGTGAAATCAGGCAGAGAAGGACAGATACCATGTTTGCACTCATAGGTCTAACCTAAAAGAGGACCATAGGGAGGAGAAGGGAGAAAGAGTTGGGGAGAGAGAGGGACACAAATAATGAGAGACTATTGAATACTGAAAATGAACTGAAGGCTGAAGGAGGAGGGGGAGGGAGGAAGGGGGTGGTGGTGATGGAGGGGGGGCACTTGTGGGGAGAAGCACTGGGTGTTATATGAAAACCAATTTGACAATAAACTATTATTTTTTAAAAGTTGGTTAAATTAAAACATTTATTCCTATTGAAATACCTTAAAAGTTAACTGTGGGCATTGTGTTAATTTTCAAAACTATACATGATTAAGTGCTATATACCAAAAAAAAAATTCTTTGAAATCTTGATAAAGAGAACAACCATCAAATTTTCAACATGTCAAAGAGTGTTTATGGTAGAATGATATAAGTGGAATATCAGTTAAAAACCTAAAAATGTCCAAGCTGTGGGAAACTACAGGAAAATAAAATAAATAATCCCTGCACCAATGTGGACATAGTCTTCCAGGCTCTACATCCTCTTCCTAAAACCTTCATATATCAAAGAGCCATAAAAAAATCATGAAATTTTTGCATATAAAATGAAGCTGTATTCTAATAAATTATTGTTTTTAGAGTTAGGTAAGGAGAATACTTACTCATTTTATACTTGTTTTTAGTATATTTTTACAATAAACATTGTAGAAAAGGAAAACCTAAAGAATAATTGTCCTACAATAAGACAGTGTTTGAGTATGTCAATAGAAACTGGTTGATGATTCCTCTTAAATGTTTAAAAGTCTGTCGTTTGCCTTTGTTTGGTACTAGTTTTAAACTTCTGTCTATATTGAGTTTAATGGACTAGAAATAAAGCTATAAAGTGAATGAATCACGGTAACAAGCCATCCCTTCCATCAAACAGAACAATTTTTTTTTTCTGGGTAGGGGAGGGGAAATGCCAATTATATATTTAAATTTCAAAGCCTTCTGTGTCTGTTTTCAGAAAATTTCTTCACAAGGAATGGTTTTAAGGCTTAAGGTAGGTGAAGAATAAGATGTTGACATCTGTGAAAATCTTCACTAGTTCATCCAGGTAATTCCTGGGTGAGCAAATACAGTCCTGGTAGATTATAAAAACTCTTCTTTTATGGAGGTATTAGTAAATTATACCAAACAAGGTGGAAGAAGCTTTGTATTCTGGTGAATTTTTAAGATACGTCAATGGCGTTATCCAGATTACTTTAGTCTTGTTATTATACTAGGCATTATTATACTAGGCGTTATTTTATTCTTTTCCTTCCTGGCAGCGAAATGTAATTGCCTTGAGTTAGGAAAAAATTACTCTTTACCGATAAGGTCCCAAAAGAGAGAGAGCCTGGGTGGCTCAGTTGATTAAGGATCTAACTTTTGATTTCTTCTCAGGTCATGAGCTCATGATTTGTGAGATTGAGACCTGCTTGGGCTCCATCTTAACAGCATGAAGCCCTACTTAGGCTCTGTTTCTCCCTCTCTCTCTGCCCCTCATTAGATTATGTGCATGTGCATGTATGTGCTCTCTTTCTCTCTCTCAAGATAAGTACATATACATACATACATACATACATAGACTTTAGAAAAATAATTCAAAAAAAGAAACCCTTTTCCATGTTTCACTTCTCTGTCTAGTTACCTCAACTTTACACTTTTCAATTAGGTTTCTCTGTCTTATATTTAAACCATTACTTGGTGTCATCCATTTTTCTTAGTATAAGATTGGAGAACTGTTAATAGTTGGCATCATTCAGTCAAAACACATTTCAGAATCAACATGGACTCAGGGAAATCAGGCAAGTGATTTTCTTTTAGTTCAAAAGTGTATCCAAAGCATGTGTCTCTGTGTCTAAAGAAGCAAACAACTTCCACAGTGAATTATTTCTGTTACCCTAAAAAATAATGTGAATAACCATTTAAAGTGCCACTGCTGCTGGGCAGCTTACGTTCTTCCTCTCTGAAAATATACCCCTATTTTAGATCCTTGGACTAACAATATTTCCTGGCAGAATGATGTCATAATCTCTGATTCCACATGGCTCAGACTTATGATTAAGTCAGCTTTCCCTCAAGTTCCCTCTAAACTAACATTCTTATTCTGCAAAATGGCACTATTTTATGATAGTTATCCCAGAAGCTACCATGAAGTCCTGTTGGCATTAAATGATGATGTTAAGTTCTGTTGAAATTATATGGCATAGACCCTGGATTTTGAACACTACTGCCTGACCACTGTAGGCAACCCATATAATATATTCTTATGTTGCTTGTTGTGGAAAATTCTCTTTTGTTTCTCCATTTCAAACACCTGAAACTTGGGGAAGAAAAGTAGATTGAGGTCCCAGTCTCTTCCTTCAGGTCTGTTTTCCACTCTACTCCTATTTCTGATGCCATATCACCACTATTAGGATTGTGTTATTCATGTGCACTCAATTTTTTAAAATTAAAATATCCTCAGATATAACTTTAACTTAATTAAAATTCCACTAACAACTTTGTTAGAATAATCTCCAAGCATATGATTTTACAAATTTGATGCATCTTGCTTTGCATATTATTTGCCAGTTGTTCCCCACAATCTCCATCATAGACTGACCTGCAATGTCCTCTACCCAATCAGCACTCCAAACACATTACACTTGATAAGATGTGGAATGAATGATAATTGTTAGGATGCTTAAGATCATAGGACTTATTTATAGAAGAAATTGCAATACCTCCCTATATTTGCCAGGCAGAAAACTTAAGTGGGCAAAGCTATTAGGATTCAGATTCTTGTTCCAATGGTGGAGGCAGTGGAATGCAGAGAAAATTATGGCATTAGTTCTGACAAATTTTGAACATTTCAAATGAATTAACATTGTCATTTTTATATAACATTTCCCAATGTCAAAATATTGACTCACTTTTAAAAAATTCCACAGATCAAGCAAAACATATCAAATATTTTGCCAATAGGCTACCACTTTGCCATGTCTAATCAATGTATTGCTCTTTGTTTCTTGAATTTTGTTTTTTTCTTTTTTTATGTTTTTTCAAAAATTTATTATTGAGACAGAGAGAAACAAAGCCTGAGTGGGGGAAGGGCAGAGAAAGAGGGAGACACAGAATCTGAAGCAGGCTCCAGGCTTTGAGTCCTCAGCACAGAGCCCAACATAGGGCTCGAACCCAGGAACCCCTGAGATCACGACCTGAACCAAAGTTGGCCGCTTAACCAACTGAGCCACCCAGGTGCCCCTCTTTTTTCTTTTTTGATGAGTTGTTACTCCCACGTAAATCTGATAATAATTAGTGATAAAAATAATTCATAATAAAAATTACTTTGTGACCATAGGACAACTAGTAAAGAATATCTGAAATTGTTTCTTTCTTTTTTAAAAAATTTTCTTTATGGTTTTTACTTATTTTTGAGAGACTGAGACAGTGCGAGCAGGGGAGGGGTCAGAGACAGCGGGAGACACAGAATCTGAAGCAGGTTCCAGGCTCTGAGCTAGCTGTCAGCACAGAGCCCGACACGGGGCTCAAACCCATGAGCCCTGGGATCATGGGTTTGAGCCGAAGCCTGACGCTTAACTGACTGAGGCACCCATGCACCCTTGAAATTGTTTCTTTCAAAATATTGAAATCTAAAGATAGACCTTATGGAAAGATCATGCTCCCTTACTATTTTAACCATATACACTTATGCTATAATGTTAGATAAAAATAACATTTATTTATGAAAGAAACATGCTTTCACTTGATTGCATTTGCTTGTAAAGCTTATTTTATTTTATTATTTTTAACGTTTATTTATTTTTTAGAGAGAGACACACAGAGCATGAGCAGGGGACGGTCCGGGAGAGACCGAGAGAGAAGGAGACGCAGAATCAGAAGCAGGCTCCGGGCTCTGAGCTGTCACCACAAAGCCCAACACAGGGCTCGAACCCACAAACTGTGAGATCATGACCTAAGCTGAAGTAGGCTGCTTAACCAACTGAGCCCTCCAGGTGTCCCATAAAGCTTATTTTAAACAGTAATGTTAATGGATTATTCTGCAGAGCTTCCTAAGGTGTGTGTTTAGTATAAACTTGTGCCACAAATGGATTACTGTCATCCATTTAAGGATTACTTCAGTGGTCAAAACACTGCTCTCTCAATTTATTCTTCTTAAAGATGGATGCAAATTAAAATCACCTAAAGCAATATTAAAAATGTATTTGAAGAAATACAACTGAAAGGATTTTTTGTTCAATTATTTAGAGTGTCCTTTCATACTTAATAGAAAACTACTCAAAAATAAGGAAGAACAAAAAAAGTGTTGAATGTCACAGTTACACACTTGAACTTATTGGCATGTGTAGAAGACTGCACCCAACTACAACAGAATTTGCCTTCTTTTCAAGTATATATGTAAGGTTCATCAAAATCAGTCATATGGTGAGCCATAATAAAGACTCAACAAAGTTAAAATATTGAAATAATTTGAAATTTGAAAACATTTGAGGCAACTGGGGAGCCTCGGTGGCTCAGTGGAAAAGCCTTCAACTTTGGTTCAGGTCATTATCTTATGGTTCATGGGTTTGAGCCCCACATTAGGCTCTGTGCTGATAGCTCAGACCCTAGATCATGCTTCAGAATCTGTGTTTCCCTCTTTCTCTGCCCCTCCTTCACTCAGGCTCTGTCTCTCTTTCTCTCTCAAAAATAAACAGTAAATATTTTTTTAATTAATAAAATATTTAAGGCAATGTAGAGTATTTTCTTTAATTATAGAATTAAGATGAAAAACAGAGGCACCTGGGTGCATCAGTTGGTTAAGTATCTGAGTTGGCTCAGGTCATGATCCCGCTGTTAGTGAATTCAAGTCCTGCATCCGATGAGCATGAGCCCCATTTTGGGTGAGTCTCTCTCTCTCTCTCTCTCTCTCTTACTTCCTCTTTTTCTGTTCCTTGCTCACTTGTGTCCTCCATCACTCAAGAAAAGGTGCAAAACAGAAACAAAACTATACTAAAAAAAGATGTACTATCTAAAAATTAAATACCACATTTATAAACACATGATCATGGTTGAAGGAATAAGTCAGCATGAAAGTCAGAAAATTATTCAACATAATTATAACAAAATATGATAGATCAAAACTTGTGCAGTATAGTTAATGCAATATTTACAGGGAAACATTGCCTTACATGTATATATGAGAAAGGATAAAAATCAACATTTTAATTTTCTAATTTTAACTTAACAAGTGTAAAAAAAAGAATTAATGATAAAGAAAAAAGCCACAAATGAATGAAATTTTTAAAATACTGTAGAATAGAGAAAATAATATGGAGAGCCTAGGTGGCTCAGTCAGTTAAGCGTCTGACTTTGGGGCAAGTTATGATCTCATAGTTCATGAGTCTGAGCCCCTACATCAGGCTCTGTGCTTAGGATCCTCTGTCTCCTTCTCTCTCTGTTCCTCCCCCACTCATGTTCGCTCTCTCTCTCTCTCTCTCTCTCTCTCTTTCTCTCAAAAATAAATAAAACATTCAAAAAAAACTTTAAAAAGAACAGAAAATAAAGCAAATAGAATTTTAAAAGATTGAAAATATTAATTGATTGGATAAATTCTTAACAAGTCTGACAAAGGCGGAAAGAAAGCAAACAGAAAAACAAAAATAAAAAAGGAAAAGGGGGCATAAATATAGATCTATAATATAAATAATATATTATGGACTATTTAAGCAAAGGAATTTGATAATTTAGTTAGAATGAACAAATGTCCCACAAATACAATTTACTGAAGTTAAGGGATAACATATAAAACCTCAGTAGTCAGGCATCTGTTAAATAAATTAAATTTGTTACTTTGAAAAAATTCCCACAGAAAACTCTATAACCAGATGGCTTTAATAGTAAAATCTCTTCCAACTATTTAAAAAAGACATAATCCCAATCTTGCGCAAAATCTTCTGAAAACATAAAAAAAATTAAAGGTGACCTTTTCTAACTCCTTTTATGAAGCTAACAAAATCTGAGTTCTAAATCCTGGCAGAAATCTTCAAGAAAGAAAAATAGATCATATCAAGCAAAACAAAAAGAAGCACTTGACTAAAATTCAACAATCCTTCATGAAAAATGTTTTAGTAAATTCAGACAAAAAAGTGAAGATTTTAAAATGATAAAGTATATCTACAGAAAATCTAGAGGGAGTATATATACTGTGATTTAAAAAAAAATAGACTTTATCCTAAAGAAGGGGAAGGGGACATTCATTGTTTCCATTTAGTATAGTAGTGGAGAGTCAGAACATTGCAATAAGGCAAGGGGGAAAAAAGAAGACAGAGGAGCATAATGATTTTAAAGAAATAACACTTATTTTCTTGGAGATAACAAGAAAACTAAAAACTTTAAAATATATGAATCATTCTATTAAATTAATGATGTACAATCATCACTAGACTCTAGATCAATACCAAACAACATTATAAGTATTTCTATAGAAATAAAACAACACAGTTGAAAATCTAAAGATTAATACCCTTTACAAAGCAATAAAAATAATCAAATATCTCAGAATAAGTCAAACAAAGGTTTATAAGGACTTTATACCAAAAAAATCTTTGAAAGAAATGACTATTGACCAAAATAAATAACATTTATATATGAAGATTTGATAATATGCATATGTGAGTTCTCCTCAATTTTATTTATATATTGGCAATACCAATCAAAATGTTCACAAGCTATCTTTTTCTCAGAAGTTGATAAACAAATCATAAATTCTTAAGGATATGCAAAGCACCAACAAAAGACCAGGTAATCTTCAAGTAGAAGAACAAATCCAGAAATGTTATAGTACCAAATGCAATTCTACTATAAAACTGTAAAGCTATATTAAAACATTGTGTCCTGTCAAAAGAATAGAAAAAAATTATGGAACAGGATATAGATTCTGGGAGTACATCAAAATCTATAATGTCATCTAATTACGACACTGGCAATACTTCAGTAAAGTGGGAGAAGGATTGTGTTATCCATACATGCCACACAAAATGAAATCCAAATGGATTTGAGGTCTAACTGTAAAAGAAAAAATCATAAAGTTCTGAGAAGGAGATTTCAAAAAGCAACTTTTTTATCTTGGAGCAGACAACAATTTCTTAAACAGATGTAAGACTTGCAAAAAGGACAAATTAAACTACATTAAAGTTAAGAACTCTGGCTCATCAAAAGGCACCAGTAAGAGTAAAAATTAAAACGATAAAGTGGAAAATGATATTCATAATTCATATATTTAAAAAAGATCTTATAGCTAAAATAAATAAATAACTCCTACAAATCAAAGAAAATCAGATAAATCTTCTTTAAAATGGGCAAAAGGGGCGCCTGGGTGGCTCAGTCGGTTAAGCATCTGGCTTCGGCTCAGGTCATGATCTCACAGTTTGTGGGTTCGAGCCCCGCATCGGGCTCTGTGCTGCAGACTAGCTCAGAGCTTGGAGCCTGCTTCAGATTTTGTGTCTCCCTCTCTCTCTCTCTGACCCTGCCCTGCTCGTGCTGTCTCTCTCTGTCTCTCAAAAATAAATAAAAAGCATAATTTTTTTTAAATGGGCAAAAGACCACTTTGCAAAAGAAAAGGTTCAAAAGGCCAACACACATTAGAAATGAGGTTCAGTCATAGGAGTCATCAGGGATATACACATTAAAGCCACAAGGTGATGCTACTATACATTCACTAAAGGGCTAAAATGAAAAAGACAATATTAAGTATCAGTGAGGATGTGAAGCAATAAGAATTTAAATAGAATACTAATGGGGGGTATATTTTTAAAGCCATTTTGGATAGCATTATGGCAGTATGATTCTATCTATCTGAAAGAGGATTTCAACTACCTCCATTTTGACCTCAAACTTTCTAATCGGTTAAGTGCTTCTTTCCAGTTTATCTCTTAACTCAGGCAAAAGACCCATAAGGCAAAGCCTCCCGTGATGGGAACCATAACCAGCTGCTTAAGCAATAAGGACCGCCCTGAGCCAGCAAGACCCCGTGTGATTGACAACTGCCCACCTGACCTTACTGCCCATCTGCACGCACTCCCCCTACCTTTGCCGCACAGTTTCCATATATAATCCTGGAAGTATTATCTGCACTTTGGAGATAATCCTTGAGACATTAGTCTGCTGTCTTCTTCATGTTGTCTCTGCCTTGGAGTTTTCAGTGGCAAGTGGCTGAATGTGGTTTGTCTGGGACCCCCGGAACCAGGTGCTCATGCACCCCTGTGCCCTAGCTACTTATCTATCCATGTCATATATGTTCCACGTGGTTATGAGATACAGCACATATATCTCATGCTCACCAACCAGGAAGCTTCCCAAATCTCATTGTTCAGGAGTTTTTAGCAGCCAGCATCTAGTTCTCTTCCCTCTCTAGAGGCCTTCTGGTAACAGCTAGTAGTTTACATGTATCTGTGACTCTCAAATTCCGTATGAAGACTAAACATCCAGTTTTCATTCCTTGGCAGTGTCTGTGTGTGTGCATGCGCGTGCATGCTTATTCATAAATTTGCATATGCATATTTTTATATTTATGCAAGTGTACACATAGATATAAATCATCCTTATGTTGCCAAAGCTGTTAGCTAGCATGCCACTTGGAAATTGTTGCTGAATTTGTCATTTACCCCTGTGTGGGCATTAATGAACTCTCCCCTCTGAATATCAAGAAATGGAATATGAAACCAGTGTTTCCACTTATTATTTTGAATGACTAGAGAAGAAAATACACATGGCAGTTTCACTGACTAGTCTGCTCTGGACTGAAAATTTTCTGCTTATTTAATGAATTTACATATCTTATTTAGGAAGATCTTTGATAATGACTGGAGATCATCCTTGAATTTTTGATTTCCATCAATTTGAATACTTCCAAAAATAACAATCTCAATATTATTTTCTTTGCAACACATTAGAATAAAGAATCTCATACTAGAGATTTTTTTCCTTACTGTCCATAGTCCTTATCATAAAGTATCCCTGAAGTTATGGTTCCTCACCTCAAGTATAAGGCATTGCATTATTTTTTCTTTCCTTTTTTAAAAATGTTTTTAAATGTTTACTTATTTTGAGAGAGAGAGAGACAGACAGAGGGTGAGCAGTGGAGGGGCAGAGAAGGAGGAAGACACAGAATCTGAAGTAGGCTCCAGGTTCTGAGGTGTCAGCACAGAGCCCGACATAGGTCTTGAACTATGAGCCATGAGATCATGACCTGAGCCAAAGTCAGATGCTCAAGGGACTGAGCCACCCAGGTGCCCCTGTACTATTTTTGTTCTTAAAGTTTATTTATTTTGATAGAAAGAGAGAGAAAGAAAAGGTGAGGGACAGAGAGGAGAGAGAGAATCCCAAGCAGGCTTTGCATTACCGGTGCAGAGCCTAATGTGGGGCTCAAACCCAGGAACCATGAGATCATGTCCTGAGCTAAATCAGGAGTCAGCCAATTAACTAAGCTGCCCAGCTGCTCCAGTGCCTTGGACTATTTTAAAGCCTCTATTAGTGAAAAGTATGCCATTCCAAGATCATAATATTCAGACTATAAAAGTTTATAAATTGCCATCAGAATGCCATTTTCCTATCCTCTTTTTTTTTTCTTTTTCTTTCTGTTGCCACTTTCCACCTCCTTACTGAGTTCAGGGCCAATATTCTGTATGCATCTGTGATGGTTTTAGAAGGTGAAGTTAATAATGTTTCAGTTTTTACTTACTTTAATGTGGCTATAAGCATAACAACATAGTTTGCCCTGTGGCCCTCTGGTTTACCCAGTGTAATATGAACTTGAGTTAAGACACCATCTTAAACCCATGCTATGAATGACATGAGTGTGTTGGGGGCAGGGGATGTTCAGCAGGGTGGGTGTTTGTATGTTATGACTTTCTCCTTTCCACTCGAATGAATTCTGGCAATGAAGGAAAATCTTCGTTGGAAAGAAGCTCTCAAGCTTCTTGAGAATCAGGGTTTGAGGCTAAAATAACTCAGGTCTGAGTAAGGTGAGTCTCACCTACAAGTTCTTGGTCACTGCTTGGCTTTCTGAATCTCATTCCTTGGTCTTCCCTCTGAACTGCCTTTTGCAACTAATATTTTTATATTATTAAAAAGCTACAATTCTTTTCAACTTCCCCTTGGTGATTTCTCTGCTGTCAAATTCTTCATCGAGTGCCAGTAACCAGTAAAGTACAGGTAATGTAGTCTTGGCTTTCAGTCTAGCCACCACCTCGGCATTAGGCCCTCAAAGCTTACGTCAACTGTCAATGTTTCTCAAGCTCTCGGAAACATTAGGCTATACTATTTCTCTCTTATGCTCAGAGTACCATTCAAATGCTTCATTTTTCAACACTCACTTTTCTTCCCTTGTAGAATTTCTTAGTTTTCTATACCTGGTATAATCCAGATTGGGAGAGAGAAATCACCAAGGGAACATGTAGAAAAGAGCACAGCAGCCCTGAGACTGTATCCTTGGAAATGCCTACTTGTAAGATTGGACTTTGTCTGAGATTAAGGAAGGGTTTCTACCATTTCCCAAACTAATAAGAATGGCTTATTGTGCCTAGACTGTTTGTACAAGCAGGATGGTTTTTGTTGAATACGTGCTTACCTTCTGGGAGCCTGGGATTTTGAAACATGGGAGGCAGTGGGTGTCTATGTGACCAGTCTACAATTTAAACCATGAGTACTGCGACTGCCATGAATTTTTTTGGCAGACAACATTTTACACATGGTATCACAGCTCATTACTGGAGGAATTAAGCCTATACTGTGACTCAACTGGAAGAGGACTCTTGGAAGGTTGTACCTATTTTCCTTTGCAAAGGCATTGTATTAGTTAGGTTGGACTTCCGTGACAAAATAGTATAAACTGGGTGGCTTTAACAACAAATGTGTTATAGTTTTGGAGGTTGGAAGTCTTAGATGAGGGAGTCACTGTGGTCGTGTTCTGGTAAGAACTCTTTCTTGGCTTGTGGTTGGCCACCTTCTTACTATATCCTCACATAAGAGAGATCACACACACACACACACACACACACACACACACACACATATAGGTAGACTATAGATACATATATAGATAGATACAGAGAATGTGATTATGTGTGTGTGTGTATGAGCAATTGAGAGAGAGAGAGAGTTATATGGTATCTCTTATGAGGCCCACTGATCCCATCAGACAAGGAATCTACCCTTATAACTTCATCTAAAATTAATCATCTCCCCACACCCCTATCTCCAAACACCATCCATTAGGAGTTATGGCATCAACATATGAATTTGGGAAGAACACAGTCAACAACCAGCCCCACACACCCTTCTTTTTGCTAACTTTGCTTTATCCTTCTACTTTAATAAATGATATTCTTGAGTATAACTATGTGCTGAATCCTCCTAGGGAAAAACGACCAAACCTGGGGTTGGTATTAGAATCCTACAACCCAGTGTGTAATGTTTAATGTCCCCTTTATTCCAGAGCACAAGTTCAAATACCTAGCACATCCTAGGTCATGTCTGTTGCTCTGAGTTCTCCTACCAATCTGATTCATGACATTGCTCAAGAATCTGCCTTCCTTTTCCAGAAGCAAATCTACTTTTTAAACAGTTATGTGTTGGACAAGGTAAGTATGTGAACTATTGTCCATGAGCTGCTTCATCCTACATGTCTCTTACAGGGCTTTGTATGATAAAATCACAATGCCTAAAACAAACAAATAAGTAATAATTCACTTTTGTTCAGGGATTTATTCTCAAAATATGACCCACCAAATAACAAGTTCTAGAGCTGAAATCACTGTTCTTCTTCATGACAGCCCTTCCCTGAGAGAGTTTATCCCAGGGCCATAATTGCTTTTGCCAGATGCCTTTTTGCTTTGACCAAAATTAAGTTTAGCTGCTGTAATGGCCTGCTAATTGACTTACTTCTACAATGTGCCTTAATTGAAATTCAGCACAGTAATATGCTTGGAGACATACTGCATTCCAGATCAACTTTCCTATAGGTTGATGCTCCAAAAGACTTATGCTTAAAATTTAGAAGAAAGCAAAGAATAGCCCATGGGTCTTACATGATCAGATTGTCCTCCTCTCTCTCTCTCTCTCTTTCTCTGACTTAAAGAAGGTACACAATGTATTTTTTTCAACTTTTGTTTCTTCCTTTCAGTCCATATCTAAATCCAACTCAGATAGATATAAGGAACTTCTTTCTCTATGATCTCTTTCCCTCTTCCTCCATTGTCTCAAAGCTTTCTGTTTGACTTTTGCAATCGGATCTGTTTCTTTACCCTTTAATCTTCTGATTCAGGCTGTTACTTGTTTGACGCTATCACCTTAAAGGTTTGGGGTCAGAAACAGATTACATTTCTACCCTAGGAAACAGGGAATTAAGCAACAATGTCCTTTCAGATCCTTCACAAAACTCCAAGCTTTTCATGATTTACATTGATCAAGTCGTGGTATTAATGTTCAGGGCTTATATTATTATCTATATCCATGAAATTCACTTTAAAAAAAAAAGTTTATATATTTACTTTTGAGAGAGAGAGAGAGAGAGAGAGACAGACAGAGTGTGAGAGCATGTGGGGGAAGGACAGAGAGACAGGAAAACAGAATCCCAAGCAAGCTTCTCATTGTCAGTGCAGAGCCTGATGTGGGACTCGAAGGAACACAAGAACTATAAGATCATAACCTAAGCCAAAATCATGAGTCGGACTCTTAAGCGACTGAGCCACTCAGGCACTACCATGCAACTCAATTCTAAAAAACCAGCATCTGACCCCCCAAATCCCCTCTCATCTCATAATATGCATATTAATTTTGTTCTTGATATCTCCACTTGATTCAAATATGTACCACATAAAAATCATGAATGACCCCTTTATTCACAATATAGCCTTCTCCAGTGTACCTCCATCCATCTTTCTAAACAAGTTAGAGACCTAAAAGTTTTCCTTGATACTTTACTTTCTCAGATCCCTTAATAATCAATCCTTCACCAAGCCCTGCCAATTCACCTAGCATAATATGTTATATCATTTTCTCTCTTTCTTTCCTTACCACCAGCATCCTCTTCATATGGAGTATTGCAATATCCTTCTGAATAATCACTTTTAAATAATATTGTCTCTATACAATCTCTTCATCATACATCATAGAACAGATTGTTCATTTTGAAATACAATATGATCATGTCATTAACCTCAGTCAAATATTCACCAGCTTCCTATTGGCTTCAGAACACAAGTCATACCCTTAAAAAATGAGCCATGAGCCATTTGAGCTTGTGTTTATATGCCCCATTGCTCCTCTGCTTTGTTTCTGTGCTCCAGTGTTTTAGCCTTCTTTCAGACTGTCAAACACCCCATCTCTCTATTTGCACAAGTAGATCTATATGCTAGAACAACTTTCCCCAACTCTATTAATATTATTTTATTTCCAAGCTTTCCTTCTCTGATTGCTTCCATAATGGCTATAACCAAGTCAAATCCTACTAGTAAGTAAGACTCAAATGGTACAATTAATATCCCTTTTATAAAGATAACTATAGTTTGTAATACTATATTTATTTTTGTGTGATTATCAGAGTATGGTTTTACTTACAAATCTTTAGGTTCAATGGGCGGTAGGAAACATCTGTGTTTATTTACCACTGAATTTGTGATACCTAGCATAACACAGTTCATAACTGGTTCTAAATAAATATTCTATGAGTTAATGAATGTATGAACTATTCTTTTGTGTTATTATTCAAAAAGTATCTATTTTTCTCTTT
>NC_043704.1:24409744-24450337 GCF_006229205.1 Suricata suricatta
CTCAGAATAATCTTCTTTAAAAGCACTGTGTGTTATACATATGTGATGAATCACTAAAGTCTATCCCTGAAAACAATATTACATTATATGCTAACTAGAATTTAAATACAAATTTAAAGAAAAAAACACTCCATTGATAATTCTTCATAACTGGGCACAGTATATATTTTAGTATTATTTTCAGTCTTTCCAGTAGACACTTATCTGAAGCAATAGTCAACTTGTTTTCCTCTGTTTGGCAAGTGGTGAGTGGTGCTGAACATTATCAACGTAAGAAATCCAAATCTAAAGAACTGTTACTGCAAATTATCTTTGAAAAGATGTGATAACTGCCTCAATAGCTTAGATAGTTTTCTATCTTTTTTGTTCCCCTGTATACTACTAAATGTTAATTCTCACTTTATACAAATGTTCTTATATCTGTCTCAAGTGGCCTCTCTTTTTTTATGTTTATTTTTGAGAGAGAGAGAGATTCAGAGTGCGAATGGGGGAGGGGCAGAAAGTAAGGGAGACACAGAATCCACCCAGGCTTCAGGCTTTGAGCTGTCAGCACAGGGCTTGAACCATGAACTATGAGATCATGACCTGAGCTGCAGTCAGAGGCTTACCCCAATGAGTGACCCAGGCGCTCCAACTGGCTTCTCTTTCTTCTCTACTCCTTTCCACTTCCCTATTAAGCACATTTTATTTTTTCAATTTTGTCTTATAACTAACTTTATAGCTCTTTTGCAGATGCTAACAATTGTAGACTCTTTTCTCTGAAGTGAAATCTGATGCCTAACATCATATATATGTATGTGTGTGTATATATATACACATATATATACATGTATGTATTCTTATATTTATGCGATATATACATATATGTATTTTTATATTTATGTGAGATAAAAATATATGTACATACACACACTCACATATATTCTTCATATATACATGAAATTAGGAGGTCAATGAGTTGAGTCTTATCAATCGACTTTATGCCCACTTCAGCCATGGTCCTTACTTTATGGATTCAATTAGAATATCATATATAGATCAATGAAAATAATTGTTTGCTTCCTTTGACTTTGGTGCCTGTCCCTCTCATTAATGTTATTAATTTTGAGTTGTATCTTTGATGAAAGAGATTGTACCTAAGCTCTCTATTTTTCCTGAGTTGTGAGGTATAAAGTTTTCTAGACCAGTCCATTTGCAAAATTCCTAATGTATATATTTTAAAAGAATTCCTTTTTACGCAGATTTGGTGCTTCTCTGAAGCACAAGAAAATGCCAAACTCTTTCATATGAGCTCAAAATAGTGGTTGATCCCCAAAGTGAGGGACAACCAATGATACTGAGAAGTTCTAAAAGCATGATTAGCAAAACTTGCTCACAGTGATGAAAAAGAGTTCTCTGACTCTTCTTCTGCAATCACCGTTAGCCAACATGGCCAGGCAGAGAAGAGGTTTATGACAGAGGGTATTATTTATTTAAGGATAGTACTAGCCCCTGCCATGCATTTACCCTTTCTATACCTTCAAGCCACACAGGTACAGTGGGATTGCCCTGCAGGACTTGTGGAGTATGGGAGTGTCTTCCAGGAGGAGGAAGCCAGAATCTCATGAACATGTCTAGGTCCAGTACTGCGATGGGAAAAGAGCAGACCAAATAAGAATTTGGGGGCGGGGGCAGACAACTTGAATTATTGAAATTTTTGGAGCATGGAAATTGTGCCTGGCTCTTTCCTGGACAAACCTAAATGAGGATGGGAGGCTGCTCCAAGTTGCCTGAGGTGATAGTGGAATCTCTTCCAGGCTGTGTTGACAGCCATCTTGGCCTCCCAAGTTGGATTTGCCAAAAACAAGGATCTCTTTACTGAGTTAAGTAGACCCGGTAGAAGGAAACTAATTTAGAGAGATTTTGGTATTTTTCAAGCAGATTACTTTTGAAAGTGAGGGGACCAATGAATGGTTGTATAAGGTTAACATTTTTTATGGGATGTGTCAAGGTGAGCCGGAGCAGGTATCACACTGAAGTGTGGTATGACTCGTTGGGAGGTAGGGAGCAGCATGTGAAGAACACACATGAGAGAAAGTGCTGTTGGTCTCAGAGGGACACCATGACAGTTAACAGTGGTTTCAGTCCAGCAATATCATTTGTTCCTTTTTTTTCTTTTAATACCATGCATTTCCCCACCCAAATCTGTCTAGCATGTTTCAACTGCTACATGTTAAGTGTATTAAAATTTAATCTAAACCCTTCAGCTTTTCTCCTGAAATGTAACAAGGTCATGAATGCTCAAGGTGGCACTTTCTTCCTCCAACCTCTTGAGTATTTTTGTTACAAATCATGTATTCCACCATGATTGTACACAAGCCCACTGCCTCAGTAAATATGAATAAATTCTGCTCTTTGAAAATTACTAGTTAAAGGAAATCATTTATCTTTTCAAACAATATTTAAATTTTGTCTTGCTGATATGGCTATTTGCATCATTTCTACAATGCCCTGAATAAAAACAAAAAATCATTCTGAATATGGAATCAACAAGGAGTGACTGGGTGGCTCAGTTGGTTAAGTCTCTGATTTCAGCTCAGGTCATGATCTTGAGGTCCATGAGTTTGGGCCCCTCATAGGGCTCTGAGCTGTCAGCACAGATTCTTTCTCTCTTTCTCTCTCTCTCTAACATTGTCTAACATTGTTACCTACCCACTCACACTCTGTCCCCCCCTCTCTCTTTCTCAAAAATAAATAAACATTAAAAAAGAATCAACAAGAGCTGTTAAAAAATCTCTTAGAATTAACTGTTACTAACTCTGAGCACGATATGATTTCATTAAGTGCAACACAGAATAACAAAAAGTGATATGTAGAATATCTTCTTTAGAGGTAATATTCTTGGACTGAAGCACACTAGTTCAGAAAAAAAGGAAGTGTAGTATGAAACAGCTGTGTTTATTTCTTGCTTTTCTTTTTTCATCTCATGTAATTTCCTGAAACAATTGCTTTTTTCTGTAAATACTTAAGCACACAGCAGTTAGCGATTTTTACCTGAGGCTTTATTTTAAAGCAAATGATGCCATTTACTTTTCTTCTCTGCCTTCACTTCTGCCTCCACAGTATCATTTGGTGTTACCTGAAGGAGAAACTAGACCCTCATTTAAGCCTTTGGAAGATCGCCTGCATAGTTTCAACGGGGGCACTTTCTCTCCCGAACACGGAAGATCACTCAGCTGTGACAGGAGTGGTGAGAAACTTTTATCAAAGTAAAAGCAAATCTCCCCATGGTCAGGACGCGTGGCCCCAGCATGGTGGTAAATTGCCAGTAGTGGTGTCAGGTTAGGGCGCTTAGCCTCTCACTGAAGCTACCTTAATATCCAAAAGCGGCTGGCAAAATGTCAATGTTAGAACTTTCATTGATTGTGGCTTTTCTTAAATAAAACCGTATAAAATTGAATCCACAGACAGGTCAACTCATTTTTATGTTATTTTTCTGAGTTAGTCAGAAACGGTAATGATGGTGCAATCTTAAATCAGCTTCCTCGCTCATACCAGTGAAAAAGCAGCTGTTTGTTCCTTTGTGAATTCGCAGAGGGAGTAGGTAAGTCTATGATCATCTAAATGCTTAGGCTCTAAAGACAAACCAGTTGCCACATTTAGCTGTGAGGGGTTGGGAGGCTGCTATCCTGAGAAAGTGCTAGCAAACACCACCAGAGGAGAGGGCTGTGGTATGTGATAGAACGCAAGTGCCTTTCCGTTTAGGCTACCACGTGAATGGGCCCCCTGAAACTGTGCAGGATGGTGACCCCGGAAAAATAATGGCCTCTGACTTTTGATTTTATTGCTTATGTGCAAATTACTGCAATGACAGCTGTCTTGTTTTTTTTTTTTTACCTTAAAACTGGGCTAATTAAACCTAACTTCTGTGGTACATGTGACCAATACAAATAGCGTTTTTGGTGCATAGAGAACAATGAGTTTTAGTCATATATATCTAGTTCACAAAGACAGGTATCAAAAGGATAGTCCTCCCGAGTAAAAAGGACAGGGTAACAATAGAATCATGACGTTGAAAAGTGATAAAGTAGTGAATGTACTTGGTGACAATCTAAATGAGAAAACTGAGACCCTGGGAGACAACTGACTCTAAATTAAGATTTTTTTTTTAAATTTTAATGTTTATTTACTTTTGAGACAGAGAGAGAGACAGACTGTGAACTGAGGGGGGTGGGGCAGGCAGAGAGAGAGAGAGACACACAGAATCAGAAACAGGCTCTGAGCTGTCAACACAGAGCCCAACGCGGGGCTCGAACCCACAAACCATGAGATCATGACCTGAGCCAAAGTCTGGTGCTTAACTGACTGAGCCACCCAGGCACCCCCTCTATTAAGATTTTTAAAGAGTGCATAAGTTATCAGGTAAGTCTTATTTTTTTTTATTTTAAAGTTTATTTATTTATTTTGAGAGAGAGACAGCGTAAGGTAGAGAGGGACAGGGACAGAGACAGAAGGAGAGAGAGGTTCCCTAGCCAGGTCCGTGTCTCAGTCTTCTTAAATCTTCTACATATTTCACCTCCCGGAGACTCTGAGTTAGACAATATTTGCCACATAGTTGTTAATAATATATGGTGAAAAAGCCTTTTCCAAACTGTTCAGATGCCCTCTTTGGATTTTTAAGACATTTAAAAATGTTCTTAAATAAAAATTATTTTAAATAATTAGAAACTATAGACAACCAATAAATAGAAAATAAAAGCCACTTATATAATCTACCTACTCAGGAAAAAACACTGTTATATTTCCCTGTTTTTGTAATTAGCCATTTTAAACTGCATGTAAAGATCAATAATATATTAAAAATAAGTTAGTAAGGAAAACTTTATAGTGAACTGAAGAATATAAAAATTCAGCATCATTAAAACTGTACATTCAGTTCTAGTTATCTGTCCTTGCTACTTTGGATAATATTCTTTTATGGGGAGTTGTTTTTCATTTAAAAATTTTTTAATTGTTACTGTTGATGTATGATTGACATATGTTGTTATATTAGTTGCAAGTATACAACAATAATCATTTAATACTTCTGTGTATTACACATTACTTTGGGTAATATTGTTTCAGATATTAGGACGTAATATAAAAATATAATATCTGTAACAAAAAGTACTGTAGCAGCAAAAGTTTAAATTTACATAATCAAGTTATTATTACAGTTGTGGTAATAATGAAAAAAATTTGAACTAGATTTTTAAATAAAGGGGACATCTTCTTTGGATGGAAATAATAACATGAATTTTTATAAACATCATTGCTAAAATATGTTCATTAGTGGGTGCCTCGATATCCCAATAAAAACTAACAATATTATATGATTTGAAGAAAGAACTTTTCAAGAAACTTCTGCTTAAATAAGAGCAATTATTTCAAGTTTATTAAGCCTCTATTATAGAAGAGCTAGGGAAATAAAAAAATTGGTAGTAAAGAAGAAAATAAGATGTCACGCTGTTTTTCTTTTTAATTTTTAATGTTTATTTTTGAGAGAGAGAAAGAGACAGAATTGGAAGCAGGCACCAGGATATGAGCTGTCAACACAGAGTCTGACGCGAGGCTCCAACTCAAGAACCATGAGCTCATGACCGGAGCTGAAGCGGGACATTGAACCCACTGAGCTCCCCAGGTGCCCCGAAGTTGTGCTTGTTTTATACTAGTAACAACATCCTGGTTGGAAGGTGAGAGCCATAACATTTACTGCAAACTACTTCTGCGTTGCTTACTCTGCCTATATGTTTACCTGATTATTCAGTTAGGGCTCAGAAGAAAGAGTGTGCAAAACAGTGCAAAGTAGTACTGTGCAAAGTAGGCTTCTTCGGGGTCTCTAACTTTTCCTCTATCAACATTCCGGATGAATTCTTGCTACTTGCAAGGCCTGGTCAGCAAGAGACTAAAAAGCTGAGGTTTCCCCTGTCTCCCCACAGAGAGAACTGTCGGAGCCTGGCTGCTCAGGGACACACACAAGCCTGTGTATGTTCTAAGGGACGTTGCTCTGCTCTTATCCGTCATTACATGAAGCAAGTATGAGAGAGTAATCTTGTGAATGGAGAAGCCGCAGGGAGATTGGCCTCAAGCGATCTAGACTTTTTATGCTGACTACCGACAGAAGTGGTCTTGGAACACCGGCTACACAGCACCTGGTAAGCTTGGCTCCCACATCATGTTATGTCCTACTCAGCACGGAGCAGCAACAACTTGTTGCTTGAGAAGCTGAGATTGGGCCAACCCCTTCTGGTGAGATGATGTGAGGCTGGGAGGGGGGACCTCCCGTCTCACCTGGCTTGCTGACCAGCAAATGCAGAGTGAACGCCTGTGGTCATTTTGGGACAATTATATCCATTTCACTACTAAATGACTGGAAGGGGGGCATTTAAACCAAGCCAAAACTTCAGGGGAAGCATTCACCCTTCCTTTGTACTATAGTCAGAACAAGTAGAGCAAGCTAGACCTTCAACATGACACTTTTTAGAGAAGTTTTGGACTGAAATGAGACTTTAAGCTTTTATTCTTTCTATGTCTTGAAAATATAGAAGCAATAAATCTCCAATAAATAAACAGAAGGATGAGGCAGAGCATTTTTGTTTTGAAGCAAATGTGAAACAATATCAGAGATAACAGTCAGAAGACTGCTAAACCCAGACAAAGAAGCAACCCGTGAATGTATACAGCCAGATGACTTTAAATGGACCATAATGAGACAGGGTACCTATCAGGTCATTTACTTCTGGGTGAGTAAAATACAGGAAGCAGCTTTAGCAATCATTGGTTCAAGGAATTAGATTCACAGTGATACATGCAGGCTTCCTATACCACAACTGGCTCCCAGAACTATGTGAATGATCTCACTTCTGATTATTTTCTAAGAGGTGATCATGAAAATGATGTCAAGAAAAACCATGGAGTTGAATTCTTAAACCTGTCAGTTATGACTGGAGACTTATCTTCTTTATTTGTAAAACCATTATAAGTTTTGTCCTAATTTAAATATTGGAATGAAAATCTAGTGTGGGAAAATAAGTGTGAAAGTATACTGAAGAGCATACACTGCTACTGTTTAATTACTAGATAGGTCTTTATCTATTGTCAGATCTTCAAGAACGTTAGTGTACACAATCTTACACCACCTCTAGAAAACTTCTCTTGTTTTTTTTTTTTTTTTTGGTAAAGATTTTAAAAGTGCTAATTGATTTGAGTAAGATCAATATACTAGGAATTACCATTTTTTTCCCATTGGTCAGACACATGATCTCTTGTGTGAGCCATAATATCCTTGAATGGCATAGTCTTATGTCTTTAGAAATCTTGTTTTTGTTCTCATTTCCACTAGATAGTCATTCACACTTCACCATCATCTCCGTCTTCACCCGTCTCCTAAAGTGAAACAGCTCTTTCTATCTCAGAAATATTATTCCTTTTTTTTTTGAGAGACAGAGACAGCTTAATCAAGGGAGAGTCAGAGAGAGAGAGAGAGAGAGAGAGAGAGAGAGAGCGATACAGCAGGCTCCAGCCTGATGCGGGGCTTGAACCCACAAACTGTGAGATCATGACCTGAGCCGAAGCCGGACGCTTAACTGACTGAGCCACCCAGGTGCCCCCAAAAAATATTCCTTTTTAAAGAGTTTTTATTTTTGAGAGAAAGAGAGAGAGAGAAATAGAGAGAGAGAATATGAGTGGAGAGGGGCAGAGAGGCAGGGAGAGAGAGAATTCCTAGAAAGCTTCACACTGTCAGTGGAGAGCCCTATGCAGGGCTTGAACACACAAACTGTAAGATCATGACCTAAGATGAAAACAAGAGACAGACAGTTTACCAAGATCCACCCAGGCACCCCAAGAAAATATTCTTTAGTAAATGAAAGTAGCAACTGATTTCAGTGGTTAAAACGGAATCAGCTGGCATTATTCATTGAGAAGCATATGCTTTCAGTATGATTTCCCTGGAAGAGTTGTTCCACCAAGAGAACAAATTTCACAAAGAAAGACAAGTACCATATGATTTCACTTTTAGGTGGAACCTAAAAACTAAAACAAACAAACAACAGAAACAGAATTATACAAAGAAAATGGTGTCTGAAAGAGGAGAGAGGGGGTTGGATGAAATAGGTGAAGGGAATTGAGAACACAAACTTCCAGTTATAAAATAAATGAGTCATGGAAACGCACAGTACAGCATAAGGAAAGGTACAGCATAATCAAGAATATTATACTAATTTTTTATGGTGGCAGATGGTAACTATACTTATTGTGGTGAGCATAGCCTAATGCATAGAATTTTCAAGTCACTACATTATACTTCTGTAACTAATACAATATTGTATGTCAGCTATAATTCAATTTAAAATAGAATAAAATTTTATATTTTATTCAGGATAAGTGAACATGAGATTCATTCACTCATTCATGCATTCCATAAGTGTTATGCACCTGTTATCTATAATAGGTTTTTTTTGATGTTGTTGTTGTTAGCTGATAGAATGCAACAGTTTTGGAAATCGCGTCTTGAATATTTCTTCCATCAATCTGTCACTCCTGAAGATTTACCTAAACCCTCAACCAGGATTGGTACTTAATACTCTTTTCAAAACAATTTTATTTTGGAGGCCTATTTGTTACAGTAGCAAGTGATCCCCTAATACAATTGTGCACAAAGCATGAAATATTTTGAGGGTTATAGGATAGACAAGTAATTTGATATGGCTGGAGTACTCTGGCACTGTGTACCTGATGGTAATAGGATGTCAGAAAAGTACAGCAGAAATTAAGCTAGGAAAGTAGATTGAGGTAATGCAATGTTTTTTTCATCGTTTTTTTTTCTCTTCAGAATATTGAATAGGCAAATGCATATGTGAAATAGCCCTAATTAAAAGTTAGAGTGTGGGTTCTTTTGTCTGATGGCTTTGCTTTGAATTCTGGGCTGACCATGTGTCAGTTGTGTATCTTTAGGCATGATATATGCTTGCACATATATGTTAACATCTCTGACATTAACATCTCATCATTGATACTGTCTTAACATTGAAGTTAGCCAGAGAGTAACCATGGCATAATTGTCATTGTCTGTACATTTTGGAAAAATGAATTTCTAGCTTGAAAATCTATAGAATTGAAGGCAGAGGCATACAAGATAATCTGAATGATAACGCTGGAGTTTTCTTTTTATCTTCCAGATTGACCTATTTGGGATAGGCATCAGGGAGCTGGTGAATCAAACATGTAGAGCAATAATCTCTGCTGAGTAGTGTTTTATGCAGTTATTTTAACATCCCATCACCAGTGGGATTTGGTTAGTTCATAAAGTCTTTTAAGGAATGTTGCAAATTCATAATGACACAGAGGAAAATGTTGTCAATATTGTATTCTAAATGTTAATACATTTTATGAGTACCTAAAGTAAATACTTTTACTTATATTTCTACTTACGTATGCACAGAGGTGATGGCTGACTAATAAAATCTATGTCTAATTTGTCTAAAAAGCTCTAAGCCATAAGGAACTATGTCAGATTTTTAGCATTTTAAAACTTCTTTCTTGCTGATCTTAGTATCCTATTTTTCATGAAAATAGCAAAAATGCTTACCCAAGAAAGATTAAATTAATTAACCCATGAAAAATGTCCCAACAAAAAGAAAGAGGTCCCCAAAATATATTATTATTTAATGTCAGTGGAAAATTCTGGACATAAACCATAAAACATAATTCTGGACATAATCAATAAAACAATAATCTTATGATATAAATTATTTTAAAGTATCCCTTGCATTATTCAGTGTTTATTACTTTGGGATTTTTAAAAACTATTAATGGGACAAATTATAAGTGCTGCATTCTGTGGGAGCCTTTGAAAAAATTTAGAGGTGTGACTCTTAAAGCAATCTGAAAGAAAATGGTGGACTTGATTATCTGAAAGAGAAGGAACATCAACATGGAGCAGAATAAATTTATTCTATCTGCTGAAAGAGATCTGGGTTTTTTTTTTTTCTTTTTATCAGACCTCCTGGTCTAAGCATGCGTGGTAGAACCACTAGCTGTATCGCTCTTCCCCTGAGATCCTATTAGTTCTTTTGTGCTTGACCTTCCCCGATCTGGCAGTTTTATTGGCCAGTTCTTCTGGGAAACTTGGTGCATTTGTGAAGCAAAAAGAAGCAGTAAAGTATCCTGAAGTCCCACTACTATATTGTTCAAAAGACAGTGCTCTGTTACCACAGTACTACCCCCTAGCCATTACCCATCACAGGGTTCCTGTTCAGCTTCCAAGTGCAGACTGGTCTCTACAGAAACTGGGATGAGGGAGGGGACACAGGTGGGCTTGCCCTTCCCTCTAGTTCTCCTCCTTAAATATTATTTTTGAATGACCCAGACAGCTCTCACAAATACCACCACTTGCAGTTTACTATATTTTTCTTTCCTTTAGATAAGAGTGCCTATTATTTTAAGGCCAATCAATTTTTATTCTATTTACAAGCTTAAATAATAAATCAAATAAGCTTTCAGATTGAGGAAATATGGTTACTACTAAATATTCATCGGGAGTGAGCGCAGCAGTATGTCTTTGTTAATGTGGTCTTCTGGGTTTAGTTTTGTGACTTATTTAGCTAAATTCAATTGAACTTAATTGATTTAGCAAAGCCAGGCATAAAATATAGAGAAATAGAGTGCCTATGAGAGAACAAGGCAGTTATGAATTCATAAATGGAGACGGAAATAAGAATTATAAATAAGATCCAGGATGCGGAGCATAAAACTTAAGGAGATAAACACGGAGGAGTTTATGACATGTTTGCCTCAATCAATCTATTCTCATTTCTCTAAAAATATTGTGCATCTCAGGAGCAGATTAATTTTGACCCATCCCCACACCCTCTGCCTTTAATTGCATCATTTTGTTTCTAAAAGCAGAGTTAATGTTTCATGATGTTTATCTGGAGGCACAGACCTTCTTCAGTATCATTCAAATATGTATTCTATTCCCAGGAGAATTCCTTAATTTATTCATTCATTCAAAAATATATTTTGAATCTCTACTATCTGCTAGTTACAGGTTGGATCTGATTGAATGCTGGGAATGGAAGAAAAAGGAAACCAGAATAGTACCCAGAATTCTACTATCTGAGATAGAAAACAAAGGATGGAAAGCGAGTTTGAGGCAGAGGTGACAGAGTGTATGATTTCTATTTTGACTGTGAGAAGTTTGAATGACCTGTGGGACAAATTAATGCAAATAGCAATTAGGCGATTGGATACGTGAGTGAGAGAGGCTCAGCAAAACTATCTCACCTGGGGATACATTTTGAAAGCATATAGAATTGAAAAGGCATATCTTACTTAAACAGCATGTGACTATAAAACAAGGACCTATTTTTTTGGTAGGTGATATTAATTATTCAATGGTACTTAATTTTTTTAGGTTTATTGAGGTATAATTTACATACAGTAAGATTTACTCCCTCTAGGTATACAGTTCTTTTAATCTTGAAAAATGTATATTGTTGGGGCGCCTGGGTGGCTCAGTCAGTTGGGTCTCTGGCTTTGGCTCAGGTCAGATCTCACCTTTGTGGGTTCGAGCCCTGCGTCGGGCTCTGTGCTGACAGCTAGCTCGGAGCCTGGAGCCTTCTTCTGGTTCTGTGTCTCCTTCTCTCTCTGCCCCCCCCCCTCATGCTCTGTCTCTCTCTGTATCAAAAATAAAACATTAAAAAAATTAAAAAAAAAAAGAAAAATGTATATGGTTATGTAACCACCACTGTAGTCAGTACATGAAGAATTTCCATGATCTCAAAAAGTTTCTTCATGTCTTTTTAAAAGATTTATTTAATTATTTTTGATAGAACACACAAACAAGCAGGGGAGGGACTGAGAGAGGGGAAGAAAGAGAATCCCAAGCAGGCTCTGAAGTACAGAGCTGTTGCAGGACTTGAATCCACAACAATGAGATCATGACCTGAGCTGAAACCAAGAGTTGGATGCTTAACTCACTGAGTCACCAGGTGCCCCTCTTTGTGTTTGTTTTCAACCTCCTCCCTGCAACCCCAGTCTTTGGAAACCTGGAAATGTTTTCCTGTCCCTTGAATTTAAGGAATGTTACATAAATGTAATTGTACACTAGGTAACGTTTTTGAGGATGACTTAGTTTACTCAGTGTAATGTCATTGATTTAGTAGCACGTTCATCAAGAATTCATTCCTTTTTATTGCTGAATAGGATTCCACTATATGGGTATACAGTATTTCATTGACTCATTCAAAATTTGGTGGACATTGGGGCTGTTTCCAATCTTAAATGATTATGAATACAGGTGCTATGAAGATTCAGATATATATTTTTGTGTGGATATGGTTTTGATTCTCTTGGATGAATATCTAGGAATGGACTTGCTAGGTAATACAGTTAGTATACATATTTAACCTTATAAGAAACTGCCAACTTTCCCAACTGGCTGTGCCATTTTGCATTTCCACCAGTAATGTGTAAACATTTCAATTGTTCTGGATTCTTGTTAGCATTTCATATTATCAGTATTAAAAAATAATTCTAATAGGTTTGTAGCAGTATTCTATTGTGATTATAATTTACATCTCACTAATTACAAAATGCATTTTAATGTGTTTATTTGTTATCAGGATATTTTCTTTTTAAAATATACTTCACAGTGAGGCGCCAGGGTGGTTCAGTAAGTTAAGCATCTGACTTCAGCTCAGGTCATGATCTCACAGTTCATCAGTTCAAGTCCTGCATCGGGCTCTGTGCCGACAGCTCAGAGCCTGGGGCCTGATTTGGATTCTCTCTCTCTTTTTTTTTTAATTGTTTTATGCTTTTTATTTATTTTTGAAAGACAATGAGAGAGAGCGTGAGCAGGGGAGGATCAGAGAGAGAGACACAGAATCCAAAACAGGCTCCAGGCTCTGAGCTAGCTGTCAGCACACAGCCCGATGCGGGGCTCAAACCCATGAACCGTGAAATCATGACCTGAGCCGAAGCTGGACGCTTAACCGACTGAGCCACCCAGGTGGCCCCTGCTTTGGATTCTGTGCCTTCCTCTCTGTCTGTCTCTTCCCCACTTGTGTTTTCTCTCTCTCTTTCTCTCTCTGTCTCTCTCTCTCAAAAATAAATAAACATTTATATATACACACATATATATAAACATACATATATATATTTATTTACACATACGTATATATATATACACACTGTGGCTTTCAGTATATGTCTTATAATATTTTATTAACTTTACTCATAAGTGTTTTATGCTCTTTGATGGTACTATAAGTGGAATTGTCTTCTTAATTTCAGTTTTTACATTGTTCATGGCTAGTTTCTAGAAATACAACTAATTTTGTGTGTTTATTTTGTATCTGCAACTTTTCTGAAGTAATTTATCAGCTCTAATAGTTGTGTGTATATATTCTTTAAGATCTTATCATCTGCAAATAGAGATAGTTTTACTACTTCCTTTTTCAATCTATATGTTTTACTTTATTTTCTTGCCTAATTGCTCTGGCTAGAACAATATTGTAAAATATTAAATAGTACAGTATTGAATAGAAATGGCAAAAGCAGACACCATGTCTTCCTGCAGATTGTAGGTGGAAAGCTTCCAAGATTTCACTACTAGTTATAATAGCAACTATGGACTTTTGTGTAGATGCCCTGTATCAGACTGAGAAAGTTTCCTTCCAGTCCTGGCTTGTTGAGTGTTTTGTTTTTATCATGAATACACTCTGGGTTTTGTGAAATGTTTTTTTTTCTGCATCTGTTGAAATCATCATTTTTTCCCCTTCATTCTATATTACATGGATTGATTTTCATATGTTGAAACAACCTTGCATTCCTGTGAAAAGTGAAGTATGTTGTGGTGTATAATACATTCCATATGCCCCTGTTTGGGTTTGCCAAATATGTAAGCAATGTTAATGTTTTTTATACAATTTGGGAAATTTTTGGTCATTTCTTCAAAAATTCCTTCTTCCTTCTCTCCTTTCCTTCTGGGACCTCCATTATGCATATGCTGATATGCTCCATGGTTTCCCACATGTCTTAGGTCTGTTCACTTTTCTTCATTTTCTATCTCAGATCAGATAACCTCATTTGACCAGTCTTCAAGTTTGCTGAGTCTTTCTGCTCAAATCTGCTGTTGGATCCCTTATTGACTATTTCATTTCAGTTATACTTTTCAACTCCAAAATCTCTATTTGGTTCCTTTTAATAATTTCTATATTGATATTGATATTCTCTATTTGGTGACATATTCTTATACTTTCCTTTTTAAGACACAGTAATCTTTAGCTTGTTGAACATGTTTCCACTATCTGATTTAAAGTATCTGTCTAGAAATTCTTATGTCTGCCCTGCTGAAGTACAGTTTTTATTAATGACTTTTTTTCTCCTGTGTATGGACCATTCTACCTCATTACCTTAAATACCTCTTCATTTTTTTGTAGAACACTGGACATAAGATACACTGAAAATTAGATACACTTTTTTTGCCAAGGGTTTTTATTGTTGCTGTTTAATGTAGTTGTTTTTGTTTATTTGTTTAATCCTTTCTCTTCACTAATTCTGTAAAATCAATATTTTTTGTTGTGTTTGGCCACTGAAATCTCTGTTCTATTAGTTAGTAGTTAGTTAATGATTGGACAGAATTATCTTAAATACCTAGAACCAAAAATATCTTCCCGTGTTTGCTGAATGGTTCTCTGTGTATGTTGGGGTGCACCATCAACATTCAGGCAGCTTACAGCTTTGCCTTAAGATTTACTTTTTGCCCCCACATAGATCAAGGTTATTCAGAGTTGAGTACTGAGAGCCTGCTCAGGTCATTTCTCAGCATGTACGACTCTGAACATATGTGTGAACTTCTCACTTTCCAGGGATCTGTTGGGGCTTTTCAAAGCCCTTGCGAACATCTCACTAAGCGTCCACTTCTCCCAAGCTTCTCAGTTAGTCCTTCATTTGCTCTAATTTTTATTTATCACCAGCTGTGTCTATAATTCTCCTGCAAATGTTTTTGATACACAACCCATGGAGGTAACTTTAGCCCTGAGCCAGTTCTGAGTCAGGTGAAATGCAAGACTTTTCAGATGATCTTCCAAGGAATGTTAAGACAGGTTTAAAAAAATAGTAATAATTACAAATATTTGCAAAGGAGGACTGTTCTTTTCCCTCCTGTACTAGGAATGTGGGCTGTTATTTTCAGAAATTGCTGAACTAGGTAACGGGGGATCAAACTGGGTTAAGCTAAATTACCACACAGTTTGCTGTGCCACTGACATTCCCCTGGTTTTTGGTTTGTTTGTTTTTGTTTTTTTGAATACGCACTCTATGTCTTGCTGCAGGTCTTTAGTTATTATTTAGACTTTGAAAAAAATGATTTTATCGGTTTCTTTCATTGCTTTTATAGGGGAGAGTGGATTTGAGTTTCTTATCCTTCCATTTTGCTGATATCACCCCCCAACCCCTGTACAAGAAAGTGAATTCCTTATATATGGCATATATTTTGGGCATGGTTTTTAATCCACTTTGGCTAATATTGCTTCTTATTGATAAGTATGTTAAACCATTTACATTTAATGAGATTGTGACATAATATCTCAATCTATTATATTGCAGTCTTTTTTCTGTTAGTCCTATTTTTATTTTGTTCCCTTTCTTTTCTTTTTAGTAGTTTGTCTGAACTTCTGTATCCTTACTGATTTTCTGTCCAACCATTCAATCAATAACTCTCTTTTCCTTCTTGGACTCTAAATTTGTTAGACTATTTGATATTGTCCTATAGATATGTTTTTTTTTTCAATTTTATTCTCTTTGTGTTTCAGTTTGGATAATTTCCACCGAACTATTTTCAAGCTTACTTTTGAGATGGTTGAGGAAATTCTTCACTGTTCATATCATGATTTTTAATTCTACCATTTCAACTTGACCCTTTTCTTATAAACCCCCCCTCTTTGCTGAAATACTTCTCTCATCCTGTACGCTATGTATCTTTTCTAGTAAGTCTTTGCCATATATATAACTTATAGTAAATTTATCTCTCAGAGAGCTTTTTTCCCTGGCCATGCTCTTCAATTGGATCATCTAGTTAGTTATTTTAAAGTCTTTATTTTATTTTGTTCATTTTTTAAATTTTATTACTTTACTCCTTTAACTAAACCCAAGTTACTTCAGGGTAATGCTTCTGTTTTGCTCAAAACACATTACTATACTGCTCAACCATGCCTGACACAAATAATTATGAAACAAAATATTTAAATGAAGACTAAATACACAAACACTGTTAAGATGTGTTTAGTTGCTTCCAAATGCATGATAACCTTCTATAGAGAGACCTTTGTGAGATTCCATAGGATAATGAAGTTTCATAATATTAAGACTCCATAAGACACAGGTCATTCTTTTGAAATGGTTTGGTGGATTGAAGAGGGCAGTATGAAGATTAGGAAATATACACTTACCTTAAGATTTCTCTTTCATCTTAGCATGATTTGGTATATCAACCCTGTGTCTAATATTTTGTCGTAATTCCTAGAAGACCCTAAGGATTTCTGGCACAATGTAGCTGAACCCAATTTAGAAGTTTTAGGCCATTTTTAATTTTTAGGGGACATTTTTTGCCCATTTAATGAGTGATAGAATAGCACATAGATAGAGGTATCTGATCTTGGTTTAACTGATGGCTTTACCACTTACAAACTGTAAGAGTTTGAGTAAATTATTTCTTTAATATCTTACCTATAAAATGAAACAAAAACTAAGAATACATACCTCACTGTGATAATGCATGAATTAGATAAGAGAAAATCTATGTTATACTCAGTGCCCAAGACATTCTACAATAGTTGTAATTGCTGTTGTTGTTATTATTGTAAATATTATCCTTTTTAGGAATGTGTCAGAATTATTCCCAAGGGTTCCCTTCAGGACCTCTTCAAATTTGAATTAAAAAGTCATTTTTTTCCTATAATTTATTATTGATACAATTTAAAATATAATAATTGAGTAGAGTTTTTTGTAATCTAATTAGCAGAATATAATTCTTTTGGGGAGAGATAACTTTTTTGCTTAGTTGACTTTCAAAGTTCCTTATCATTAATTGATTACAAATGTTCATCTGTAAAAAACATCCTTAGCTCACAAGTGTCCTTTTTTTAATTTGCAAAAGAAATTTGACCATGATCTTGTTCTGTTAACAAAAACAATTCTTGTTAACAATCAATCTGTATATTTTCTATAGGTATTTTTCTGATCCTATTTTTCTTTATGTTTACACAACAATTTCTCTGATAAATAGGAATCTTTCCTTAAATATGTCTTGAGTAACTAGATACTGAAATTTTGTTTCAAAGTGTAATGTGTAGAGAGAAAAAGAGACATTCTTTTTTTCCTCCCATACATTAAATTTTCCAAGTTATAGTATGCATAACAGCCACCGAGGAGTTTTTGTAAAGGAGACTCTTGAACTCCACCTTTAATTAGGTGCAGTTGAACTTCCTAAGTGGACCCTGGCCCATAGAGCAAGTAGGCCCCAAACATTCTCTTTTGAAAACACTGAACTATATTCCGGTGATCCTGCTAATTTTCAATCAAGCACAAGGAGGAGAAGGAAGCACATTCTAACTTAAGAGAAAATACAGACAGGCAAGTTATTGCATTAATCTTTTTCCATAAGCCTAACAACAGCATGAGTACCACATCATGAAATGATTGAATCTGGAAGAATATCATATGTACCTAATGACACAATGTTAATTAAAATATGTGCTTAAAATTTTTCAGTTAAAGATGTAGTTCAAATTTACTTATAAGGAAGTAGAAACAGATTCTCAAAGGTTAGAAAAGGCTATTCTTATGTGAAATAGCATACAGTTTGTGTCTGAAAATATTTTTGCAAGTACTTTGTTTCTTTTTTGAATATTTTTGAGAGGTCAAACCAGAGGTTAAAAAATCATACTAAACAATCCCTGGAACACACAAAAAGAGGAGATATTTGTACTTTGTCTGTAATATGCATAACACCTGCTGACCTGGATGCAGGCTAAAAGCACGTACCTCAGTCTGATAATTGGATATCATTATTCTTTTTCATGTTGAATATAAACTATTCTTTTTGTGACAAATCAATGATTTTATAAGCAAACAATACAACTAATGGTAAAAAGTAAGAAAAAAATCATAACTGTCCACACTACCAATGTAGTTTTCAAATAGTAAAGAATATACTTTAATTTCTTTATGCTTATAGTAATTACAGTTTTGATAACTTCCATTTCATCATATTTTAACATTCTGTCAAAACCCTCTTATTATTAAAATTATTAATTTTTCATTTACTACTCAAATTTGAATATTCTCTTCCACACACACACACACAGACACACACACCAACCAGCCTCAGTAATAAAAGCATTGCTTTTATACTACTTTGAAAAGATGAACTTACTATTTATGTTTTAGTAAACTAACTTTGCTGCTCCGAAGCTAAAAACATTCCCTTAGTCAAATAAAAGTACAAAAAAACAATAGTTAGAAGAAGAAACAGGCTACGTTATTGTTTAAGGATTAATCATATTTTAACTTTTCACTTCAAAAATTAAGTACAGAAGCGCTTTTGATGTCTGGATGGCCTGGAAGTAATACTCACCCAATTCATGGAAGCTCAAATCCAGGGTTCCTTCTGAACGTTGCAAGAATCTTTTGCCTCTCTATCAAGAAATCTGGTAGCTACAGTTGTGATTAATAGAGGCATGGAAATGTATTTGTGGTTCTGAGTTTTTCTTCCTTTGATTAATGGACTTCAATTCTTAAAGCTGAGTTTACTGTATACCACAATTTGTTTCTTTATTCAAGATGAAAAGACATGCCGGTTGCATCAATTTGGGGCAACTATGAATAAAGTAACTATAAACTCTTGTGTGCAGGTCTTTGTGTGGATATGTGTTCAGCTCACTTGAGTGAATACCTAGGAGTGTGATTGCTGAATTGTGAAGAAATATTTATTTTGTAAAAGGAAACACCAAACATTCCATCAAAGTAGATGTGCTATTTTGTGTTCTCACCAGCAATGAATGATATAGTTCCTGTTGCTCCACAGTCTTGTCAGCATTTGGTATTGTCAGTGTTCTGAGTTTAGCCATCTAAAAAGTGTATCATGGTATCTCACTATTGTTTTACTTTGCAATTCTCTAATGACGTGATGCTGATCATGCTTTCAGATTCTTCTTTGCCATCTGGCTATCTTCTGTGGTGAGGTATCTGTTCAGATCTTTTGCCACTCTGCTCCCATTTTATAAAGTTAAATTTCAGAAAACTAGATATGCAAGCAAAATGAAATAAAGAAAACTTATGTTATAAAGTTACTTTTGTTTTATGAAATATTCACCATCGAGGTACTTTAGTGAAGTGTTTTAGAATATTCTAGATATTGTCTGATTCAATACAAGTTTAAACCATATCAGCACAAGATAAGATATAACTACATTACAGATTGAGGCAAAATGCTCAGGAAATGCACCATTTTCTGCTGCATTCCTCCAGGAAATAACATTTATTAATTTTATATTTGATACTTAATATCCTAATATAACTCTGTATTTATTATTTACAAAGAAAATCACTTTGATTATCCTCCTGTAGGCTGAGTATCTCCTTAAAGGTAAACATGAAGAGAAGATGCTGGCTGGTCTATATCTAAGCTTACCATGACAAAAGGCATTTGTTTTTCTTATGTGAGAAGCACATCTTAAGCTACAAAAACACCACACGTAGATAGGGGAGACTGGGGAAATACCTACTATCCAAAAGGAATTCCTGGGATATGGACAAGAGTGCCAGAGAGCAGAGTAGTAAACTTATAATCAAAAACCAAGTTCAGATTCTGCCATGTATTAATTACACAATCATGTTCATGGTTACTCATACATCTTCATATTAAACATGTAACTGTGTTCATTTCGGTGTTCTGGCTACCATTCCCTTATCAGTTAAAGGGAAGTACTCATTGGTGAGTATGTTCAATGCTTGTTAAGTTTGCTACCTGATAGTCTGAGATTCTAAACTCTTGAAGACTTGCCCATATATAAACTAAGATTTTTACTCATGATGTGGAGAATAGACATATGTAGATATATGTGAAATAGCTCTACATTAATATGTGGGACTTTTTAATATCATAATTTAAAATGTGATTATTTTAATGCAAATTCTGATATTTTTTTCTGAGAAAAGTATACAAATCAGGAAAATTTAAATTATAAAACAGAATTATCATGGAGTTATTCACCATGTAATCAGTAAATTGAGAGATGTGTTGAATACAGATAGAATCCTTTTTAAAATAAAAATATGCATGTACACAAACATGTAAAGGTAAATGCAGACATTAACTTTAACCAATTCAATGAACTACATAGAAAATAAACCCAATATGCATATGTATACATTATATATATTATATGTGTGTAATGAGCTTATTAGATAGATAGATAAACAGCTAAACATAGAAGCAACTCAACTGTCCACAGACAGATGAATGAATAAGTGTGCTATACATATACAATGAGATATTATTCAGCCTTAAAAAACAAAACATTCTGGCATAAGCTACAACATGGATGAATCTTGAAGACATTATGTTAAGTAAAACAAGCCAGACACAAAATAACAAATAGTATATGTCCACTTACACGTGGTACTGTAAGGACCCAATGAGACAATAGAAAGGCACACATTGCCCAAGGTGATGCCCAACCAGGAAAGGCCAGCGAACACCTTTAACATTTCCAAGACGGAGGTTAAGACTAGTCATGCCCTGCGTGAGGGTCCTGGGCCCACTCTGTGATTCGTCAATACTCTAAATGTTGTGATTGGGTCCCACCAAAAGTAGCAAATACTCCAGGCAATATGAATGGTTAAACCTGCTGTCAATAATATTGTATAATAATAATTGGATCACTGTACCTATGTCACAATTTCCTGTAACTCCCCCTTCCCAAACTCATAAAAGCCCTACCCCCACTTTGTTTGGGGCTCTCAGCACGGATCTCCTGCGCTGGTAAAGTCTGTGAGCCCGAGCTTATAAGCCCATAATAATAAAGCCCTTTGCTTTTGCATGAGTGACTTGGTCTCCCTGGTAGTCTCTGGTTTTTGGGGCGATATTAAAATCTGGGCATAACAGTACTTCATGTAGTCAAAATCATAGAGGCAGAAAAAGCGTAATGCTGGTTGCCAGAGACAGGGGGAAGGAGGGATGAAGACTCATTATTTATTGGGTATAAAATTTCAGTTGTACAAGAGGAAATAATCATGGAGGTGGGTGATGGTGATATTTGCACAATATTATAAACATACACGGAACTGTTCTCTAAAAAATGATTAAGATGACAAACTTTATGTTATGTGTATTTTGCTCAATATAAAAACTGAAAAAAAAATTCAACCAACATATCCATTAAACTGCCACACAGCAGTAGTTCAAAGTCAAAATTGCAAGAAACCTGGAATTTGAATTTATGTTCATAGATTAGTTAGAACTTTATATAAATAAAATCATGCATTGTTTCCTTATTACCTTTTTCATCCATTATGTTTCTGGCTGATGCATGTTTGTGTGCACCTACTGTTTCCTCATTTTAATGCTGTAAAGTAAGCCACTGTATCATACTATATTACTGCTTACCTATTTTACTATTTATTGAAATAAATTTGCACTATTAGTGTTTGAGTTCATGGTTTTGTGCATATTGTTGTTAGTATGCTCCTAGGAATAAAATTACTGTATGAGATGGCATGTCTATGATCAGATTTTGTAGTTAATACCAATGAAGTTTCCAGAATGGTTGGTTGTAACAGTCTGTGTTCCCACTTGCAGGTATGAGAGTTTCAACTAATGTCTGTATTCCACAACACTCAATATATTATCAGGTTTCTAAATTTACCCCTGTTTGGGTAGGTGGGTAGTACTATCTCATAGCTTTAACTTTATTTCCTCTGGAAGCTAGTAAGATTTTGCACTTTCTTATATATGTATGGGATCCGTGAATCTCTGGTTTGGCAGAGATTTGTTTTGTTTTGTTTTGTTTTTCATTTTTTTTATTGCTGTTAATTCAAGGAAAAAGGGTTGCATAAAATCCAATCTGTTCTAGAAATATAAGTGGTCTTTCCAGTACATAACATTTCAAATATCAAAGTATATGGTAAACATACAAATAAGGAGAAGGTAACATACCTCCTATGTACAGTACAGTATTTTAAATCATAAAATAAGCTCCATAAAGTACAACTGGCAAGTGGTTCCCGACGCGGCCCATACTCGGCTTATCAAAACTCTCAACTTGAACAACTCAACGGCAGCTTCGCAATTAATTTAATAATGTGGTCCAAAAATACCCAGGTCAAATAAAATATATTTAATCAAAATAATTTCCTTTACTCTAACTTTCTTTTTAAATTAAAGCTTTCATCTACCCCTTCGCACCCGCCCCGTCCCCTTCCCCCCACCCCCGAACTCCCACCCTGAAAGTTCAAAGGCTGTTCAAAGGCTTTGGTTTTGTGTTAAGATTCAATTGTATTTTTTTTTTAAATCGTTTAAAGTTTGATACCATAGGGGCTCAGTCAGTTAAGCGTCCGGCTTCGGCTCAGGTCATGATCTCATGGTTTGTGTGTTCAAGCCCTGCGTCAGTCTCTGTGCTGACAGCTAGCTCAGAGCCTGGAAACTGCTTCAGACTCTGTATCTCCCTCTCTCTCTGACCCTCCCCTGCTTGCACTGTCTGTCTCTGTCTCTCAAAAATAAATTAAAAAATTAAAATAAAAATAATAAAATTTGATACTATATAATCTGAAACCCTATGATTAAGTAGGTAAGAAATGTAGGCCATCCCTATGTCCTATATTTCACTGACTAATGATAGTTATTGATAATAACATGTCCTACATTTTTAATGTTTATTTTTATTTTTGAGAGAGAGAGAGAGGGAGTGAGCATGAGCAGGGGAGGGACAGAGAGAGAAGGAACATTGTAAACAGGCTCCAGGCTCTGAGCTGTGAGCACAGAGCCCAACATGGGGCTCGAACTCACTAACTGTGAGATCATGACCTGAGCTAAAGGCAGATGCTTAACCAACTGAGCCACCCAGATTCCCCTAACATGTCCTAATTTAAACATTGTATGATTTCTTCATATTTAACACTTTTTATCCTGGTCAAGAAATGTTACCTTATTCCAAGTTCATGAAACTTTTAAATTAAATCATCCGCTGGAAGCTTTATAGTTATATCTTGTAGATTTACATCCTCTACCTCCACCCTCCTCCAGGAATGGGTGTTTGCATGTAATATAAAACAGAGTTAAGATTCATGATTATTCATTGGCCTGTAGCATTCTTTGTGTCATAATTAAAAAGTTTATATGAGTGTAAGATTATTTCTGGACTATTCTTTTCCAACTGAATTATTTTTCAGTCCTTGTACTTAAATGACACTGTTGTAATTAGACATGCTATTTTAATTAGTATAAATTTATAAGTCATGTCTTCTAACAGTGTGAGTTCTTCAACTTTGGCTACTCTTTTATGTTTTTAAATCAACTTTAGAATCAATTTGTATAATTTTACACACATACATATCTACATGCACACTCAGACAATGCTGAGATTTTGTCTGAGATTATAATGAATTGTTATTGATTTGGGTATCTATAGAGAAGTAATATCTTAAAATACTTAGTATACCATTCCATGAACAAAATGTGTATCAAATTACTTACACCATCACTTTCCACTATTTCTTTATATTTTTCTGTACAGAGACTTTGTATACTTTTTAGAATAATTTTAAGCCTGTAAATGATTGTTGATGTGTTATAAATAATTTATTTTGTTTTTTGATATCTTGGTTTTGATGATATGGAAACAAAATTAATGATTGTATGCTGACTATAATTTCAAATATCTCACTGAATTATTTTATTCATACCAATTGTTGATCTTTATTTTGTAATTTCCATGAAATATTTCCATTTGGGAAAAAATAGTAGATTTTTTTCCCCATTTAATCATTATATGTTCATTTCTTTGTTCTTCATCTGCTAGCAAGGATATCCAGAACAAGGTTGAATTGAAGTGATGACTGCAAGTGTAACTAGGTATGATTCCAGTTATTATTGCTGCAAAAACTAATAAACTACAGTAAACACTCTTATTAAAAGCTAAGCAAAATATTATTTTTAGAAGGAAACTAATGTACCAAAATATAATAGCAAGTAATATCCTAAATATTGGAATAATGCAAGCATTTCTCTTGAAATTAACAATTAAACAGGATTGCTTATTTTCACTGTTATTATTTAACAGCATTTGAATTACTAAAATATGCCGTGGGAGGAGAATACTGATGAGTTATACACGTTGTGAAATATAAATGTAAAAATTCTCTTTACTAATGATATGTTTGTCCATCTAGAAAACTCAAGTGGCATTAGTAATAAGTTATAGTACTAATAAGTGATAAATAAGGGATAAAAAATTTAAGTGTACAAATAATGGATTTCCTCTACTTTGGCAATAAGCACTTAAAATATATGGAATGGTTGCTTTACAATAGTGATAAAATGGTAAAATAATTAGCACTAAAAATAAAAGCAAAACTTTCAGGTCCTCTATGAAGAATCTAGAAAATATTACAGAAATATATAAAATAACACATGAGAAAATGCAGAGACAACATGTTTCTGAATGAGAAGAGATACAAAGACATAATTTGTTCTAAATAGGAAGACACCATATAATAATATCAATTTTTCAAAATTAACAGAGCATTTAAAAACATTTTAATTTGAATCACAGCTGTATTTTCTTTGGAAAAGAAATTGTGATTGAGGAGTCACACTACCTGAGTGCAAACACAAATATGTGACTTGTGGGCATTTTCTTCATATTCCTACCCCTCATTTTCCTTATACGTAAAATGAAAATAATAAAAGCACCTATTTAGTCGATAGTTGTGAGGTCTAAATAAGATAATAAATTGAAAGTATATATCCTATTTCAGACATAGCGCTCTGAATGTCATGTATTTTAATAAGCCATATATTCAGGTTTGTACCTCAAGATTTTCTTTTCTTTCAATATTTTTTAATGTTTATTTATTTATTTATTATTTTTTTAATGTTTTATTTATTTTTAATACAGAGAGAGACAGAGCATGAGAGGGGGAGGGGCAGAGAGAGAAGGAGACACAGAACTGGAAGCAGGCTCCAGGTTCTAAGCTGTCAGCACAGAGCCTGACACGGGGCTTGAACCCACAAACGTGAGATCTGACCTGAGCCAAAGCCGGAGGCTTAACCGACTGAGCCACCCAGGCGCCCATTATTTTTGAGAGAGAGAAACAGAGCCTGAGCAGGAGAGAAGCAGAGATAGTGGGAGACAGAGAATCAGAAGCAGGCTCCAGGCTCTGAGTTGTCAGCACAGAGCCCAATGTGGGGCTTGAATTCAGCTGTGAGATCATGATCTGAGCCAAAGTCAAATGCTTAACTGATGGAGCCACCCAGGTACCCCATGGACCTCAAGTTTTTCACACATGCCTAATGCTCCCTTGGCCTAGCTCAAGGGTACAGCTAACTACTCCCTGTGGGCCAACAACCTCCTGCCTGTTTTCTTTGCTTATTGTGTATTGTCTGTGGCCATATCTGCCTGTAACAGAGACCATGCGGCCTGAAAAAGTGAGAGATATTTACTCCGTGGCTCTTTTCTAGAAAAGCTGGCTGCCCCTGGCCTACAGTGTTCTATGTGTAATTTTTTAGTTGACTGTTATATTCTTTCAATCTTATCCTGTGTCACCACCTTAGTTAGATTTTATACTGCAAACTAAACTATGCTCTCTCTCCACATCAAAAATTGTAGTTCTTTATGAATTTTTATAAAATGTCTCCCTCGTAACTGACTATATACGTCATAGGACAAAGAACCCATCTTGTGTGTTCACCTTAATATGTTATCCGGTTTCTGACATAGCCTTTAAACACAGTAGTTATTCAATACTCATTTTTTGAATTAATCAAAGAATAAAAGAGTGAGTGAGTGAGTGAATAATCTAAAACTGTAAATTGTGATTTATAATTTGTTTAATCCAATTATTTATTTTTATTGAAATATAAAAATACAAGCGAAAAATAAGTACATAAAGTGTATCCAAAGACAGTGTCATAGGCTACGATGTCATCTGAAGTTTAGCACACATATATGAAATATATCTTTTGCAAAGATGGTATTGCATAACATTATAGTGAATGTTGCTACTTTTTAATATTTTACTACCTTTACATTCACTTTGTTCCTTAGCAATATTTCGGTTGTGTGAGGCTTGCTGAGAGCATGGGTCTTTCATTCTAATAAAGAATCCTAAGGGCCAGATGATTCTCAGATAACTTAAGCCTGTGACCAGGACTATGAGGTCAGTGACAGTGAACCCAGGTCATCTACAGCAGTGCCACCACCATGATAGCTCAGCCAACTGTTTCTGTGAGGTGTCTTAGAGTTTATTTCTTATGGTGAGGCCACTTTCTTCATTAGCTTTTATCTCTAAGTTTCTCTACGAGTTCCAGACATTCTGTTACCTTTCCATGATCTTTCCAATGTTTTATTTTCTTAAATAAGCTGGAGTTCACTAGTCTTATTTGCAGGGAGATATTTTGACTGATAATAGTATTTATTTATTCATTTATCCATCTATTAAAGGAGTTTCGGTCATGTGCTAGGCACTGAATCAGGTACTTGACATCTATTTTATGTGATTGTACGTAATACTATTTCATTTGGTTTTGCACCTTTTGCGTGGGCAGGATCTCGGTTTGTAAATGTGTCTTCACCAGTTTAGAGAACTGTTTCTGAGAGTTATATAGGAAATTTTGTTGTAGATTTTGGGATTCATGACATTTCTGACAACATCTGTTTTTATTATTGCTAATTTTACAGTCATAACTATGTTTTTAAACCAACTTTTCATTCATTATCTGAGCTTCTGCCTTTCATCTGTGACATATTTAAAGAAAGGGAAAGTAATGTGTCCTTATAAAGGAGGTTTATTCCTGTCATTGTTAGTATTTTTGAGGAAAAATGTGCTTGGATTGAAAGCTAATGGTTACTGAAAGTCAATTAGAGGGCAAGGTATATAATCAAGATTTCTTGGGAAAAAATAAAAAACCATTCCCACCACCGGCAGCAAATGGCTTCATTGCTACATGTCACCTACTTTATGACTCCTTAAAAACATCCTTTCAAACGACGAAAAGCCACTTCCTCTAGAAGGTTTATACCTCTGGAATAGATTGTATCAAAAGAAAGGACCAATATCAGGAACTAAAGAATTTTCTTCTGAGGCTTTAAAATAATATTTCAAAACAGAACTTTTTGATTTGCTGACCATGTTTAGTTGTCACTAATTCTTTTGCTGCTTAGAATTGAGCTAAATAGTTGCAAACTTAGCCTAAATTTCTCAAATGAGGGCTGCCTTGGTGGCTCAGTCAGTTAAGCCTCTGACTCCTGATTTCAGCTCAGGTCAAGATCTCATCACAAATTCTTTCCTTGCCTCCCCTTCAGACTGAAAAAGCTCTTTTTCATTTATATAGCATAAACCATAAAAATGGCAAATTTTCCCAATATTTTTCAGTTATATATAATCTTATTAATTTGATTTCCAATGGCTTCTAAAATCTTTCTAAAATTTAAACTAGCCTTGAAAATGTAATATTTTCAAAATGTTCTTATAAAATAGTTTATATTTATATATATATATATATTTTAATTCAAGTTATTTCACTTGTAGAGATAAATGCTGTGAAAGATAAATACTGTCCACCGCATATCCCCCCACGCCACTCCTTGGTGGCAACACCATCTTAACTAGTATTTTTACTGTCCCACCACCACCCTTAGTGCTGCTGCAAAGTTCACCCACCTCACTTCTCATTCTCTTTGGGGATTGTTTTCTGATTTAAAGTGCCCACTCACTGCAGTAAAGCTTTTGGCCATGGCATGATCCCGATCTTGAACGCCGTGTTTGAAGTAGGGTTTTCACAAAATTGAATCAGTTGCCTACTTTTAAAATTTGGAGAATTGACTTTGAAATTGGAATCTGTAGCTGTTGAGAAATATCAAAAGATCCAGAAATGGTATACTGATTCCCTAACAGAATCAGTTGGCTTGAGCTCAGGAGCAGTTTGCCCCTTGAGAAGGGCAAGTCTCCTGTAGTTCTCCCTTCGCTCTACCCAACCCGATCCCATCCTTGGGTTACCACTTGGCCTCTGCTGGAACCAGATACCCAACCTCTGAAGCACGAAATAATGAATGCCTGGAGAATCAGACTGCACAGAGTCCAGACCGGGGACTTTTGTAGTTTTAGTGTTACAACTCTATGTTTGTTCGTTTGCTTGCTTTTTTTAAAAGAGGTATAAGATTAGAAATGACCTTAGGGGGTAATATGTGAATTTGTACCTTGTTCTTAATACCTATTTTTACACAGTGGATTTGTAATAAAGATATCTGCCCTTTATCTTTTATAGGTGAGTTAATGAGATAATATATCGGAAAATGTCAAAAAAACATGCCAAGTTAAGCTGGTATGAAAATAAAAATGTAACATGGCTTGAGTTGCTTCTGTTCTATTACTTTTAAGTCAAGAAATTTATAAACTGGGACCCAGGTGCTGGAGCCAGCTTCTATGTCCATCTGTCACAAACGTCATGGCTGAGGCAGGGTGTACTATGTCATTCCTACGGTTTCTTTTCCATTGCCTGGGCCACCTATTGGTTGGAACTTGTCTACCTACGGTTGGAACTTGCCTGCCTTATGATAATTATGCTCTCAAGGGGCACCTGGGTGGCTCAGTCGGTTAAGCCTCCGACGTTGGCTAAGGTCAGATCTCATGTTTGTGAGTTTAAGCCCCGCGTCAGGCTCTGTGCTGATAGCTCAGAGCCTGGAGCCTGCTTCCAGTTCTGTGTCTCCTTCTCTCTCTGTCCCTCCCCCTCTCATGCTCTGTCTCTCTCTATATTAAAAATAAATAAAACATTAAAAAAATTTAAAAATAAATTTTGCTCTCAAACATAGGGAAAAACATAAAGCAAACCTTCTTGTATTTTCAGGTGTTTAGACACTTCTGCCTTTGTGATTATGTTGCACATCATTATCTTGTATGAGCACTACTTTTATGCCCAGCACTGCTCCTGAAAGTGCAGCTTACCTTGTCTGAAAGTGAGTCCTGCAGTGATTCCAGGTTTTCTACAAGGGGCATTGATGTTTTCATGGTAGCTAGCATTTCAAACTTTGTAACACAAGATGAGGAATATACTATTTCAAAAACAGGGCTCATAATAATAGCAAACACTTCTCTAGTACTTTCTATGTGACAAGCATCATTCTAAATTATTTCTATTTCATATGTTAATTTAATTCATCTTACAACCCTACAAGGTAGTTGCAACTGTAGAAATTCACTTACTCTTTTTGAATCTTGGTGCATTAATCTGAATAAGGACATTACAGCAGAATATTATTGTTCAGAACCTAGAAATGCCATAGTTCAACAGGAAAAAAATCCACTGCAAGTTTGTGTTTGTTCCCATATTAAGCATTTCAAACTGGCTTTATGAACTACAACAATAATTTAGTAATGCTGTGAATCACATAAGGCTTAACATGTAAAAGTTCAGTTTTCATCTGCTCATTTGTTCCAACCACAAAGCATACTGTAAACAAACCTCTTCTACATACATAGATGGCAACTGATTGGTATGTGTCTGTTGTCTACACAAGCATTTGAGAGAGAAAATGACATTGGGGAAATGAAATCTAGTGCATTTTTTTAACTTTTTTTTTTTTTTAATGTTCTCAACACCCTTTTTGGTAGACTAGGTAGAAATAACAGAATTGCTAAAACAGCAGATATTAAGAGCTTTAGATCCCAAGTTTGTTTCTTTGCCTTCTGAAATGCTAACAGAGACTATGGTCTGTTGGACTCCACGGCTTTTTGTCCAGGGTTAAATACAGGGTGAGCTGAGGTTATAGAGTAGCTACTGTATTAAAATGTTTGCCCACAGGAGTGGGTTGATTTTTCCCTGCATGTAGGCATCAACTGCTGATTTTTTCCTTAGCAGCAGATGCTCTACTCTGTTCTCCTCAGGGCCCTCAGATAATTACACACAGCTCTTGAATAGTCCCATTTTCTCTGGGTGTTATTGCCCAATTTACTTTTTAACAGACTCATATCACTGTTGCCAAAAAGATGTGCTACACTCCAGTAGTGAAATCTCCCTGACAAAACAGACATACAAAGAAGAAATAAGGAACAAAAACTTCTTGTTAATTGCTATTAAATGATTATAGGTTCACTCCATTGCTTCCTGACACTCTTATTAAATAGTATAAGAATATACTATTCCCCAGAATTGAATCATAGTTTCCCACACACACTAATCTCAAAAATTTGTCTTTGTGGCTTAGTTATGGAAAACCCATTATTTTCTAGAGATCATGCTACAGAAAGGAATCATTCACAGTACATATAAGGGTACATTAAAATTACATGGCAGAACAAAAGGTGAATTGGGTAAGTAAATTTGACATTTCAGAGTCCTTGTTATTATGGCTTTTAAAAATGCAATTCTTTATGAACATTCATTTTCAGTTCTCAGAGGAATAATGACCCGGTTCTGATTATGCTAGCTGAGGAAACTCTAGGGGTGTGACATGAAAATGATTTGCTTTTGAGACTGGGTGTATCTGTCATATTTTGTTAGTGCTAGTAGAAAAATTATTTCATAAAATTAAAAAATATATGAGGATGAAATGCCTTTTTGTTCTAGCAAAAAAATAATTAAGAGTAAGAATGATTATGTGGTATATAGGCAGACCAAGGGGAGAGTTTTCAGGATGGGAGCAGATTCAGAATTGCGGTACCTCTGCTACGTATATTCAGTCAGTTGTCATATTTAGGTATCATGTGTTGACTATCCCTATTACCAAGATTAATTCATAGAGGAATTTATTAATTCAGTTAATCCTGTCATTTGCAAGAACAGGGATGGGCTTTGAGGGCATTAGGCTAAGGGAAATAACTCTGAGAAAGAGAAATAAAATAAAAACAAAAGTAACCTGAACTGAGAGAAAAAAAAGATCAGATTTGTGGTTACCAGCAGCAGGGTCTGGGAAAGGGGAATTGGAGAAAATCTGTCATGAGGTATAAACTCCGGATGTAAGATAAATAAGTATTAAGATGAAATGTACAACATGATGATTATAGTTAACACTGCTGAAAAATATATAGGATAGTTTTAAATTAAATTAAATTTAGTTTAATTTAATTTTTTTATAATTTTTTAAATATTTATTTCTGAGAGAAGAAGAGACAGAACATGAACAGGGGAAGGGCACAGAGAAGCGGGAGACACAGAATCCAAGACAGGCTCCAGGCTCTGAGCTGTCAGCCCAGAACTTGATGTGGGGCTCAAATTCACAAACCACGAGAGATCATGACCCAAGTTGAAGTCAGACACTTAACTGAGCACCCAGGAGTCCCTAAGATAGTTTTTAAGCAAGTAAATCTTAAGAGTTTTCCTCACCAGGAAAAAAGGAACTTTTTCTTTGTTTGGTTTTTTTTTTTCTTTAGTGTATATATATGAAATGATAAATGCTAACTAAACTTACTATGGTAACCATCTAACAATATATGTAAATCAAACCATTATGTAGTTAAAAATGTATTTCCTTCTGATTAATTTTTTTACAGGGACTTTGGTCCACATGCAGAGAATGGATTTTGCATACCTATTCTATTTAATTTGGTAGATATTGGTGTAATCAATTTACAGATATAGGAAATAAGGCACAGAGGACTTAATAACTTTTGCATCTGACAAAACCAATGCAGTAAATTGCAGAATCAGGATTGGAAGAGTTGATTTTTTTGCGTGTGTCCTACACTCAAAAATGTGTAGTTTAGAACATGATATTTTTGTTATAGAATAATTACATTCTATATTCTGTAACTTTTATAAGAGTTATGTTCTATGTTTAACTTCGGAATAATTACTCATTTGCTACATTTTAAGTGTGAAAATAGAAGCCCAGGCTACTTATTCTAGGTATTCTCTAAGACAAAATAAAATCTGAATAATCCCTTCTGTGCTGACAAAACTCACATCATATATTATTTATAAAAACATTACCAATTTTAGAGATAGAAATCTTATAGTTTTAAGGCATTTAAATACTAACAGCCACCATTGTTATGTTTTTATATGTATACATGTGCCTGCTAAGATAAACAATAGATGCAACAGCCAGACTCAGACTCTGCTTAAACCTTTTTATTCAAAGAACTTCTAAATGTTTTATTTCTAACCTCGCTGAGGGAGTGTAAGTGAATGTACAGAATTGTGCTTTGAAGTTCCAAGACATATTTTTAGGCATCTCTGGTTCTTGTCTCCTATGTCTTTTATGATGACCACACTGCATTCTACCTGAGCCTGGTGATCCTAGAAAAAAGCGAAGGCTAAGAAACACTCCACCCTTCTGTGTTCTGATAAAAGGCCAACTCCAATAAATCACTCTTCCCCAAATGACTTGATAAGGTTCAGGGATGTTTCCCTGGTTTTCTTATGGCAAAACGAGACACAAATTCTCCAAATTCTTACTCTTTGCTTCATAAGTCAGGTGCTGAACTGCTTGTCCCCATTGATCAACCAGAACAAAATGCTTGTTAAAGCAAAAGAAAACAGAAGAAAACAACTTGGGTAAAGCTTCTCTCCTTCCCCAATCTCTGACTTTGACGGGCATGCAATGCCTTAACAGCTCTTCCTGAGAACAGGCTGGCCTCACTAAAACACCCTCTGATCTCCTATCTGATCCTGCTACTCTTTCATCTCACTCCCCTACATGGTTCCTTTTAGCCTTGTTCACTCCTCTCTGTAACAGAAAAACTCTCTTTGCCTAACACTTGAGACACTCTAAGATCTTATGATCAGAGTGATCTCATTTATTGCAATTCTTCTCCACTATCGCAAAACTGCTTTTTACCCTTGGAATTATCCTTTCAGATAAAGTCCTTACTAAATCCACTTTTGTTTTTGTCTGTTTGTCTGACAATGATGGAGAAAAAATGGAAATGCAGTACCTTCATTCTCTTACTCTAGCCTCTAGGACAGAATATGTGAAGAGGGGTATTAAGTTAGTGCTGAAAAGTACAAGGAATAAAATGAGATGCTTTCATTCAAATAAAAATTAGTAGGTGTCACTTAAGCCTGGCTTTAATGGCGGGTACTGGAGTGAAGCAGGGTGCTTCTGTTTTTTCTCTGTGAACACAGCTCACAATCTTTATGAACCTAAGGAGAGAACATAGCTCATAATAAAGCAGGATTTCACTAAGGAATTTTTTTTTTTAGCTGCTCAAAGATAAAATTGTGGCTTCTGGTCCACAATAGCATTATAACTACATTGTGTCATTTGTGATGAGCAGCCGACAAGCAGCACTTATTTTTCTGAATAACCACTTTGAAAGAACATGAATACCTTCCTTAAGAAAATGGATTCTTTTGATAGCACCCTTTCCAAGGAATTTTATATCCAGATGTAGAAATAAAAGGTATGCAACAATGTATTTCGTGGTAATAGGAAACATGGATGCTGGTAGGAAATTATTATAAAATTAACTACAATAATTCCACCAAATGACTCAGAAAATAATCTTTGACTGGATTTGGATTCAAAGAAACTAAATAAAGTTTAGAGATCAGTGATCCACCACCTGTCTACTTTGTGCTAGTTATAAGAAAGAAAATTCCAGATAATGCAAGAAGGATTTACACTTTTTCATCTAAAAATTTCTGGTGACTCATGGTCACTCAGACATTAAGCATTTGGCTGAAGTAGAAAGAGACCTCCGCCCCAGGGTTAGACTATCTCTGACACAAGATTCTGCACAATGCGTAAGCAATAGGCACTTTCTGGAACTGTCAGAGAATGTGATTTCACAGACTCCTCCGCCACTCAAATATTTTTCTGCTTTTTGCAGTAGCAGACCATTGTTTTGTGAAGCATACATGTTTTTTTTTATTAATTCCACATTAAAAACAAAATATTTCATTAGAATGGAGATGCATAGTTAATTATTTTCTTGAGACATTCTCAGGTGAAACTGATTTTTGTGTCATTGATTTCTCAATATTCTATGTTCCCTCTGGTCCTCCTTCAATTTGGATGTTGGAACTTACATGACTTCCTCTAATGTCTTCTTTATATATTCCAATCCCTTGTCCTTTTGAGAGTAAGCCTCAGTATTAACTACACCTGTTTATTAACTTTTCAGCTGTATCCATTTTGCTATTTAGTCCATGTATTGAGGATTTTCTTTTTTCTTCCAAAAGACCCCTATTTTTATTTAATGGTGTTACTCTATTTGTATGTGTCTGTATGTTTAAAGCCTAACTTATTTTAAAATCCAATCTTATAGCTCTGTTTCTTTGTGTTAAAATGTTTCTCTTCATTGAGGCTGCTGTTTCTTTGTTCTGGTGTCTGCTTTCCTGTCTTGCTTCATCAGTCTTGATATTATTTTGTTGGGATTCCCTGCTGAGAATGGAGACTACATTCACATAGCTTACTGTCTACATTAACATGCCTTTATTCCTCCACTGACTTCATGGACTTAATTTTAGTACTACAGAAAACTTTTGCCCAAGAAGATAAAAGTTGCAAATAATTTCATATTTCATTCTAGGATTTTCCTGTATATCATGACCTTTGTAGTACCTGCCTCAAAATTCTTTCCCCCCTGTGTCCACAATCCTAATTGTCATAGACTCTAGGTCTGGAGTTCTCTCCTGTCCAGCAAGAGAGCAGATTCAGGATTGAAATGCGAGAGAGGCTCATATCCAGGAGGAGAAGAGCCCCTGGGTAAGGGTCCTTGCTCCAGAAGGCTAACCAGCGTAATGGACTTGCACAAAGAGACAATGAAATTGTGAACATTAACTCATGGACATGAGGAAAAGCAGGTTTTGAAGATATGTGATGTGTTAGTGATTTGGGTCAATACAAAACAAAGTCCAGGTGCCTGGTAGATGGTTGTTTACATGAGGCCCCACCTCTGTTTACCTAAACTTGCCTAGGGGACAAGAATTACAGAGCTTGATACCTCAGGGTCAACAAGGCACCTTTCTTTTGCTAAATAGCTCTGCTCTGGGCCATTTTGCCCTGTTGCAATCTATGGCTCTGTTAATCTGTTTACCTATTTTGGTCCTTCCTTCCTACTAAAGAAGCTTTCTGCTATTGCACTAAGTTGGCGGGCTTTTCTGTCCTGAATACCAACCTTGTTTACCTCATTTTTGATCCTTTCATCCTGAAGCTTTAATATTCCTAGATGCCTTGTTAACCCACTGTGCAAGCTCAGGGGAAACCTCAGCTTATTCCCCACACTTAACAATGTTGTTATGGTTCCACCTAATCCTAACCAAGCCTCTACCCTGAATGACCCACCTTAAACCGGGCTTCAATCCCATTAAGTGCTCTTTTGCCTCCACCAAGGTAGTGTTCTTTACCATGGCAGCAATGAATCCGGGTTTGTCTCATCAACTTGTTTTCGTGATATGTTAGATAATCAACATTGAATATTGCTTATAGTTGAACAAATCTTTTACGAGGAGGCTCTGTATTGTTTTCAGAGAGAGTAGGGACAAGGAAGCCCTGCAGCTGGGTGGGATGTCCAATCACAGGGAAATCTCCATTCCTTCTGCATGGTACTAGCACACAGGTCTTGCCTTCCTCTCTCCTCTCTAGTAACCCATACTGCTTTCCCGATGAAGTCAGGTATCATGGCTAAGGCTCACTCCAATTAGACTGCTTACCTTTAAATCAGAAATTGGGAAGCTATAATTAATTTAGAACTAATTGTGAATCAATTCTAATTGAGTTTAGGCTATTTTAAAAAAGTGCTAACTATTGGGTATCAGATCATTTTTTGACCTACAGACAGGGGACTGTGACGGAAGCAGAAAAGCCCTAGACAATAGTTGGTTACAGAAAAGAAAATGATTGTAGAAAATGATTCTGTCAGGAGATAAGCCTCAAGGAAGTCATAACCTTGATTAAGGTGGCCCCAATTTATTTTAACTTCTTTGGGGAAAAAGGTACTGATGCCTTTCCATTAAAAAAACTGTTTTTATAGATAGCTGTTTTCATTATGAAGATCCATTCTATGCCTGAATAAAATAATTTGGTTTTAAAGGAATCTGTTCTTTGAGGAATCATTATATTTTATACACTGATTATTTTTCAGAAATATTTTCTACAATACTAGATACTATATGTTTTACAGAATTTAGTTGAGGTTTCACTTTGTAATATGTATTGTAAAAAAAAAAAAGTAAAACCAAAACAATTTTTTTCTTTCCATCTTCTATTTTTTAAAAATCTCGAGTTTGCTACTACTTATTTTATTTATTGATATACAGCTAAATGCCAGGTCCTGAAGATTTGGGGTGGTTTATACCATTACTTTCACAGAGCAGGAAGATTTCTGTTTAATTTTCCAAATCACCATTCTTTCTTTAAATTTTTTTTTAATGTTTTATTTTATTTTTGATACAGAGAGAGACAGAGCACTAGAGGGGAAGGGGCAGAGAGAGAAGGAGACACAGAACCAGAAGCAGGCTCCAGGCTCTGAGCTAGCTGCCAGCACAGAGCCCGACGCGGGGCTCGAATCCACGACCTCGAGATCCGACCCAAGCCGAAGCCGGAGGCTCAACCGACTGAGCCACCCAGGCGCCCCATTCTTTCTTAAATGCTTAGATTAATACAGTTAATATTCCACATATGCACTTCCATATAACTCAGTTCAATCTCGAAAAGTGACAATTTAATACAGTGTCTCCAAAGTTGGAGGACTTGTCTGTTTAGATGTAATCCTAAGGTCAGAACAGCCTGAAATCATCAGTCATCATCGCTTGATAATTCTTCTACTTAAAGCAGTTTTTGATCTTGAGCTTGTACTCTTAGTACCGCATTTTAATTCATTTAATAGCATCATTTAATATAGTTATGATGCTTTAATGGAAATAAGAAATTTTTAAAAATCATCCTTCACCCACTCTCTTTTTACAGCTTTCTTCCCTAAATAACTGTCATCACATTCCAACACTTTTCTGATTTTATTTTTTTCATACTGACAAACATTTTGATATCTGAAGCAATGATTAGATGAATGAAAGATAAGTAATGGCACATTATGGTTTGAAATCAGTGATGGAGATAATCAATTAAGCAACAAGTAACTAATTAACTGTCTAATACATCACTTTTGATGTAAACACCAATATTATTTATTTTGGGGAATTTAGGTATTTAAAAATATTCTGGAATATTGTGAACTGTATTTCTTCTTTTCTCTATTTGAATAATGTAACTGTACTGTTACAAAAAATTCAGATTGTTCTAAATCTCTAGACTCTGGCTGTGAATTTTCCCTGTTATTCTTTTGATTCACACCCAGAGGGAAGGATTCATTTCCATGGTTTTCAATATTTTGTATGAGCCCTTCTTTAAAGGCCTTGTCTACGTGCCTCCATGGCTCAGTCAGTTAAGTGGCCAACTCTTGATTTTAGCTCAGATCCTGATCTCAAGGTTTCCTGAGTTCAAGCCCCCATCAGGCTCTGCACCTGACCTCTCTCAGAAGCTGCCTGGGACCATCCCTCCCCCTCCCCCTCTCTGCCCCTCCCCTGCTTGTGCTCTGTCTCTCTCAAAATAAATAAATAAACTTAATAAATATAACGTAATAAAAAATGCCTTAAAAACATAAAGGCATTGTCTTCCGAGTCTCCCGTGTTTCCTGGGCTGCCAGGCGTCTGTGGATGATGGGCATGCGTTCAGCTCCACCGGGGCCGTGCCAACTGTCCAGTGTCAAACTGCGCCCCCTGTTGTAGTTTCCCCTTCACGTTCTTCTTCGTTGTAGAAGAGAAGCAGGGAACTACCTTTCCCACAACTCTTGAGTTACAGTTTATCGATAAAAGTGCTTATGCAATATTTAAGTGTTTTCTTCCAGAGTTATCGGCAGACTGAAGAATCACAGGAGCTTCTCCACAAGAATTTGAGAAGCCCCCATTTAGGTGCTGTTAATGAGATGGTCGAAAAGAGCTTTCAGGTGTGCCTGGGTGACTCAGTTAAGCCTCTGACTTCGGTTCAAGTCACGATCTCACAGTTCATGAGTTTGAGCCTGGGGTCCGGCTCTGTGTTAACAGCTCAGATCCTGGAGCTTGCTTCAGATTCTGTGTCTCCCTCTGTCTCTGCTCCTACCATTTTCATGCTCTGCCTGTCTCTCAAAAATAAATAAAGGCTAAAAAAGAAAGAAAAAAAAAAGAAAGAAAAGAGCTTTCAATCATTCACACAAGCCCCTGAGAACCATCTGATCTATTGCTTAAGATGAACCCTTGATGCTTGCTTTCCTGCCCTCTCATATGCAATGGCCTTGTTTGGATGACACAGCTTTGACTCCATTTACTCATCTGCTGCTAGGTAGCATTCTGTCTATCATCTTAGCCAGATAGCTTCTCCATGCTTTTTCAGGGTAATAGTAGTAATCAACAAAAAAGATTTCCTTAAAAAGTTGCTAATACAATTAAGATTTAAAGTAGTCTGTCCTACCATTTATACTAATAACATATTTTAGCAAAAAATCCTGACTTCTGATAACCATATATATATATGTATATATACCTGCTCTAAACTGGAGGCCCTGAAAACCAGGTCCCAATTCTTGTCTATTTCTTATCTATTTCTAATGAGCTGTGTAGCTGAGGCAAGTTCCTAGACTTCTATTTCCCTCATTTGTAAAGTATATATATAATTGCTATTTTTGAGTGTCTCTTCCAGTTCAAAGATATAATTTGAGTATGTTATTTTTTGTATGTAACAAAACATATTTCAGAGATACTCTTGCAATTAAAGGAAATATTTGCCCTTTGCTTATTAAAATATGACCTCTGAAGTTCTCTTGTTTTTCACAGTATCAAATTCTTCTGGAGGACGGACTGTTTGCCTATGACTGTTCTGTCAGTTGTGAGCTAGACTACAAAGCCTAATCAGGGTTCAAAGACCGGCAAGAATGACAACTGAGATTCAGCCAAAGTTGCTGTCACTTTGGTTTACCACTGTCCTGGCAAAAAAGAAATGTGAAGGTATACAAGATGAGGATGTATGTGTGGGGAAAGAGCTTCTGGTGTTTTCTGAGTGCCTTCCTGAGACTGGGGGAAAGTTCATTGTTGAATATATCCCACAGAGAATGAAAAATTAAACAGGTCAGAAAACAACAACAACAATGGACTTCCTGCCTTTAAAACTTTCAGCTAATCAAGGGTTCATCTCCACTAAAAAGCAATTCCTCCTTGCCAAATTTTTATTCTTCTGCAAAATGGTTCCTTCTGACCCATATGGGGCTATGGTGGCCCTGATTATGCCCTAGCACAGTATTTTTGATAATTAGATACCAGTCTGTAAAATTATTATGGCTGTTTTTATAAACAACTTAAAGAAGCATACGCTTCAAATTTTGGAAGCAACAGTATGGTTAGTTTTGAGTCTTGCTGGGTGAGAACTACATATTAATTATATTTTAACTTGGATTTTCTTTGGATTTTATTAAACTCTAAAGGACACATTAAGAATGTGAAATGATCATTATAACAGTTATAGGGCTAATATTAGTAAATAATTACAATATTTATTACTATGTGAATACTAGATGCCATACACCAAATAGTTATTAAAATACTAAGTAATTTAGCTATAATTTAATAGATAAATCATAACTATGTTGACTACATTTAATTGAATTTTTATTAACAAAGTAATAAGGGATATATAAGGAAGATAAAAACTGTATCTGTCTTATGTATAAATTGTCTTTAGGGTGTTCAAAATTGTTGAATTTATCCAAAGTTAGTTATTCACAAAGGTGCTTGTGTATTTTGGAGACACTTGAAAAATGTTATACTCATATAAATTTGGAGTGTACCAACTGGGAACACAGTTTGAAAAATAAAAGTCTGAAATTAGTGGGTATTTAAATCTGGCTCACTGGTTTTCCATATAATCTGCCTTATGTAGCTTTGTTAATGTTTGTGGAAAATTAAAGCTAGCCATAAATTCTTTGACATTTTTCTACCCAGAGGTGGAGTTGATGTTCCTTCTTCTTGAATGTGGGAGGTTTGTGAGACTGCTTTGACAGATAGTGTATATATCAGAATAATGCTGTGACAGTTTCTAGGCTCAGGCCTTAGAAAAGTGACAATTCCCGCTTCATGATTTTTTGGAAATATCGCTCTTACAACCCAGCCATATCCTAAGAAGAGTTCCAAGTAGCTTTGAGGAGATGCGCATTAGGAAAGGAGCTGAGATCCATGACTGGCAACTGTGGTTCAGCTAACAGCCATATGAACAAATCATCATTTGAGCCACCGTCCAGCCACATCAAATAATGCTTTGGAAAGTAAAGAGGAGCAATATGACCCCAGCCATAGTAGAACTGCAGATCTGGGATCAAAGTAAATCA
>NC_043704.1:24450437-24498481 GCF_006229205.1 Suricata suricatta
AGCTCAAACCCGGAACTCCTGCACCCATAAAACACCTTGCTCTCCTATACCAGGCGCGACTTCCCTGACTCCCCGCTCCAGAGTCACGGAACCTCGCCCGGGAATTGCAGACTCCAATAAAGGCCTTCTTGGCTCCATAACGTGGTCTCTTTTTCCTCCCATCTCTGCCTCCATCTATTAAACCTTACAGTATGTATGCTCAATGCAATTCAGTGATATATAACATTTCTTTATTAATTTAGATATTTTCTCAGTCTCTGTGACTGAGGTCTAGCTAAAATAACTGAAATTATTTTGAACAACATTTTCTATATATAATTTATGTACTTCTAGTGTTTGTTATTTGATATAAGGATACTGGACATCGACAAAACTATGTAAAATTTTTCACTCTGAGAAGAGGTCAATTTGGATAGAGGTAAGATTTTTGTAGGAAGTGGTAGCCGAAATATATGATACTTAACATCCAGTTTAGGTAAATAGAATTACATGAGATACTCAAAAGAATAAACAACAAGCTATGGCTATTATGTTAATTTTGCCTCATGCTTAATATGTGCTATTATAATAAAGGCTGGAGCTGAACTTGGGAAGAATATGAACTTTTCTGAAATCTTATTCGTTTCATACAAGTTGCATACTGATGAAATATTTCAAGGTAAATAAACTTTCCTAAAGATCTGGAGGCCAGACTATTTGCCACTACTACAAATTACTCTAGGCCTACTTACATGGTTTCAATTAAGAGGAGAAACAGAAATGACAGAGATGGAAATAGAGATCAAGATAGAGGTCAAATAGGCTGTGCCCGTGACAGAACTAAATACCTAGTTGGAGAGAAGGTTTTATTGAGACAGTGATCCTGAATGGTAGAGTTTTTGTGTGCATCAGTTTATAAAATTCACATGCATATTCAGGCACATCTTTCTGTCTCAGCCGATTATCTACACATAGGACTATGCTGAATCCTTCCAGATTGTCATGCTGGCTTCTAGCCTGAAGAATTATAAAATTGGTTTTCTACTGAGACACATATAGAGAACAGAAACTCCCCGTAAGAATAAGGAAAGCCCTGAGTTATAGTAAAGAGTTAATTTTATTTTAAACCTATCTCTTTTAGAACTTAATATTAAAGCTGACAATTGCCCATGGTTTTAATTGAACACTAATGTATATACAGTTGAGGTATATAGGTACAGATTCCCCCCTGTTTTCAGATTTGTATATCCTTGAAAGAAAACAGAGCACAGGATTTTGGCTCAGAACACATTTTCCTTGATAGAATTTGGGAGGACATTTGGGGTTTCTGAATCTGCAGGAGCATGGCATTTTTTTTAAAGAACATACTTTTTAAGGAGCTTGCAAATAATGTCAGTTTTCCCTATTTTCCATATTCTTTGCATCTAAATATGCTTGTATTTTTTCCTTATTGTTTCCAGCCCTTTCTATCTTTCTTCATTAAACTGTGGACCTTACCAGTACTCTGGTTCTGTTTTCTATTTTTCATTTGCTTCTTAAGCTTATTAAAACAAACAAACAAACAAAAAAACCCTAAAAACACAAGAAAATAAATGAAAGCACTGTTTTCAGTTTACAGCTGGGATTTTGCACAGCATGTGATGCTACCCGCATCTGTGCAGAAAGTCCACCATATGGGTGGGAGGGGAATCATTTAATTTAGTTCATATGCATGAAGTAAGTGAAAGTTGACTATATTGTAGATCTTGATAAAGTTAAGCAACAGTAGAGCTAGGAACATAATCTAAAGATTTTCATAATCAATCTTGTGTTCCTCTTGGTAAACTACTCCATCTTTTAAGACTATGCATTTGTACATGACAAGTGATATATTCTTACACTGAAACTGTATTTTTAAATATATTTTTGTTGCATACTATATTGTATAAAGGGTAGATTTTATTTACATTTTTTAACCTTTGAATATATGCCTTGGAATCCCTATTGAAAATGTCTTAAATGCATAATTTAGAGGAAATTGAAATGTATGTAATACTTGCATATGGCAACCATTTCTGGAGAAAAAAAATCAATCTATATTGTATGAATAAAGACACAATCGTAATCTAACCCAAGTAATGTAATTTAGCTGAGGTTAAGGCTGTAGAAATTAAAGGAAGTTTATGGAAGTTGATACTGACTTATGAGACTTGCAGGAACATTTGTCGTTCAGAGATAAAGGGCAGAGGGAACAGAATGTAAGAAAGAACATCTCCCAGAGACCATGTACCTAAAGAGGATATTTACTGTTATTATATTCAACAAAGTCACTCAAAAAATTCCATTTACTTTATAAGAACAATCTTCCTACAAGTTATTTCAAGGGGCATTGAGCATAAGCGTTCATTCCTCATCTATATTATGGAGATAATTTCTACTAGGTGACATCACTGTTAATATTAAAATGAAAGCATAAGCATATGTTCTATATCTTCTTGGAGAAGTAAGTTTTAGGGAAGGTAGATTTATTGTTTTTCTTTCTTTCTTTCTTTCTTTCTTTCTTTCTTTCTTTCTTATCTTATCTTATCTTAATTACTTCTAAGGAAATAAAAATGTCCATGGTAACATCATCCCAACTTTGAAATCCAAGTCATTATGTCAAAATAGAACTATGAGACTCACATATATTTTAAAAAGGTAAGGAAAGAAGAGTACTCTTTATGTGCAAATAGGGATTATTTTAATAAATCCCCCATGTAAATGTTGTACATGGTTGTACTGACATTATGAAAGCTCTTCCAACTAGGAAGCAGCTATGAGGATTAATCCACATTTTCATTGCCATGTTGTTATAATTACTAATGTAATTTAAATGAATAAGTTAATAATGAAAAATATTTGCAAAGAATCATATATTTTATTCTGTTGAAGTTAAAATAAATGGTTAACTTGAAAAAGGTGAGCCATTTAACCAAATGTCATGTTAGAATTAGACAAGGCAATTGTAAGAATTATGAAATTTACTAAGTATCCAGATGCTTTATTTTTTAATAGATTTTGTAAAGTTTATTTATTTATTTTTGAGAAAGTGAGAGCACGAACAGGGAAGGGACAGAAAGAGAGGGAGAAAGAGAGAATCCCAAGCAGACTATTAATTGTCAGTGCAGAGCCCAAGGCAGGGGCCCATAAAGGGCTCAATGGGAGGCTCAAATTCGCAAAGCATGAGATCATGATCTGAGCCAAAGTCCAGAGTTGGACATTTAACCAACTGAGCCATCCCTGTCAAATGTTTTTTTAAGAAACCTTACCTTCTTAGTTATTTCCTATTGGTCATTAATTGCTTATTTAACCTTTTAATCAATATGTGTGTTATTTATTAAAGAAAGATTGTATAGCCTTGGAATTGTTTAAAAACATTGGACAGTGAATGAATGTAGGTACTAGCTTGCTAGATAACATATGCGTCTGCCTTATGATCCTCCTTGTTAACTGATTTGAATAATGAATTCATTACCAACCCCAATTATGGAAGTAAAGAGCATAAGAAAGCATCTCCAATATATTTTATAATGTGTTCCTATATTATAAGTATTTAAAAGGTATTTTGTGATCCACAAAGTCACAAAATTTTTGAATAGCATAAGACAGAGATCGTTTTTTGAACATGTTATGTAGTTTCAACTCATTCCTGATACAGAAATTTCAATTTCCAGTTGGTTAACAAGTCTTTACTTCACAGAGTATTTAGATCACATCTGGGAGATATGCTGCAAATTTTTGGCTGAGTTGAGTTTATATTGGGAGGTAAAGCCTTATTGCATTATTATGCATTTCATTATACTCTAACAAATATTTTGATACAAAGATGGGCTAAAAGGATAACATGAAAGTGTTTCACAGAAGTAGCTAATATAAATCTATGTATTTTATTTAATTTTTAATTAAAAAATTTTTAATGTTTATTTATTTATTTTGAGAGACAGAAAAAGAGTTCGAGCAGGGAAAGGGCAGAGAGAGGGAGAGAGAGAATCCCAAGCAGGCTCCATACTCTCAGTGGGGAGCCTGATGTGGAGCTCAGACTCACAAACTGTGAGATCATGACCTGAGCCTATATCAAGGGTCAGATGCGTAACCAACTGAATCACTCAGTGCCACTAGATATTTTCTTTTAAGTAAAATTGCCTGTTACTATTGTACTATTGCTTTTCCCTAAGCCAGTATGCATAATACATGTAATTTAATATTTGTCTATTTCAAAGATTGAGAAGGGAAGCTAAATAAAATCATTAGTAAGGTTCCTAGTAATAGGACTATAGTACTCAAGGGTACAGATGAAATGTACTAAAGTTACTACTTTATTAAGAACTTTAAACCCATTGTCTCATTAGGTCACACAAAGTCCTATGAATTCAATCTTATGACAACTGTAGAGATGTATCATTACTGACAGAAGACACAAAGAATGCACAATGTGAAGATAAAGAACTTTTGAAGACAATTATTTCTGAATTAAAGTCTAACTTTGTGGTGGCCAGCTTATTAATCATTTTATGTGGAGGACTTAAAAATAAGCAGAGGTTGTGAAATAGTGCATTGAGAGAGGCATTTTTTATTGTATACGTTTTGATTACAAAATCTATGCTTAAAGTGCATGGAAGAATTCCAGGTCTAGATCCCATGATGTGACAAACGTCATAGTTTCAATAAATTGCCTAAGATTCTGAGACCCAGAATAAAATCTATGTGGGAATTACTGTCTAGATTTCAAGATTCTATTGCAAAAATGATCTTGGAAGCTACAAACATCTTCTAGTGATCTGGAGTAAATTTATCACATGAGGCAGCTTATTTATTCAATTTTTTTTTAATGAGGAGAAATAAATGCCATGGAATAGTGACTATGTTAGACATCATATTAGATTTCATGTGTATAAATATAACGTATTCCTTAAAAACCACTTTGTGAGATAAAGATTACTAAATGCATAGTGAACACAAAATGCTTGAAGTTCAGAAAGATTCCATGGGATCAGAATTTATGCACAAAAATATAATGACCCTGTGCTCTTACTGCTTTAAAGAGTTTAACCATTCTTAAGCCTTATTTTGTTACTGGAGTAAGGAAAGGGAAAAATCCTCTATCTTTTTCCTCTCCATGTTTTTAAGAAACTTCTCTCTCTCTCTCTCTCTCTCTCTCTCTCTCTCTCTCTCTCTCTCTCTCTCTCTCCTTCTCTCTCTCTCTCTCATCTATCATCTATCTATCTATCTATCTATCTATCTATCTAATCATCAATCTATTTTTTGAGAGAGAGACACACATGCATGCACATGGTAGCAGGGCAGGGGCAGGGGCAGAGGGAGAAAGAGAACCTTAAGCAGGCTCTATGCTCACCATGGAGCCCAATGCAGGGCTTGATCTCAAGACCATAAGACCATGACTTGAGCCAATGGATGCTTAACCAACTGAGCCACCCAGGTGCCCTATCGATCTTTTTAAAGAACTTTTAAAAGAGCTTTTAAAGAAACTCAGATAAGAACAATTCAAAAAAAAAAAAAAAGGTTCTTGTTGATTATAGAATATCCATAACTCACTTATAATCAACTTACCATTGTCTTTTTTTCTTCTATAATATGTGGCAAACCCTTGAAAACTTCTGGGGATATACAGGCCAAGTAGTTATTGTTTTGAAGTTCCCATAGTCTTGCAGGGAGAAAAAGATATAAAAGAAATGAAACACTATGCATCTCAGGTGCCCTGCAAAAAATACACACATGTATACTGGATAGACAAAAAGAAGAACCGTCAATTTAATCAGGAAGCTTGAAAGTGTCATCATAATGTGGGTAACCCTTCATGTATATCTTAAAAGAAGAAGCCTTCTGAGATTTTTCAATAGTTTTGCATTAAGAGAAATAATATTTTCTGTGAATTTCAAAATGATCCTATTCCATTCCAATGACCTAAATTTAATTAGAAGAAAAAGGGCCATCTATATGGTAAAAGTCCTTCAATAAAGATTTCAAAATTATTTACAAGTGAAGTTGAGGAGTTTGGAGGGAAGCTTCATTCTCAGAGGTACAACAAAAATACAATTATCAGTTGGTTTAATAAGTCATACCTTCTGTACAATTCATCTCAATCATTATTGAGTGCCAAGCTTTTTGTTTCTCATTGCTAGGACATTCAGGTGCAATGAACAAAGGCTACCAGAACAGAGGAGGTAGAATACTAAATGTTTCAAAGAGGTAAAAAAAAAATTACTCTGATTACTTAAGTAATGGACCATTTTACTAAAGAGGAAACCAGAGGTCAATAAGATAAGTGACTTACACAAGGCCAACTGAAATGATAGATTTTGAGACTGACTTCTGGTCTTCTCTTTCCAGTCTCGATGTTTCTATCACTGAAGAGGGGCAGACATTTTCTCAGATTTTCATAAATCACTGCAGCTTGGATTGTTATTTTTCCAAGATTCACCTTGTTCTGAAAATAATGTATATCACTAATGGTTAGATGTTTTGTTCTCTCTTCCTTTTCCTTTCAGGAAACACACTGTGATCTACTAACGTTGATTTTGCAAGTTGGGTCTTCCAGAGGCAGATTTTGAGATGGAATTTTAGGTACAGAGTATTTAATAAGAATCAACACCTGTGAACAGAAGGATGCTGACTCAGGGTTTGGCAGGGGAAAGAATGAAGTTGCATTTACAGGCTTGACAAAGCCTGGGTGGGTCCCATGGGAAGCTCTGAGGGGAATACTGCTTGTCAGAATGCCCCCATTAAGCTGAAATTGCCAATCCTTTGTACCCCTTATTTGAAAAGTCATTGAATGAAGGCTGCTCAGGAAGGATGGAGCCTTGGAAAGTTAGCTTTCTTCAGCAGAGATAAGGTCCTTAAAAGGGCTGACTGCCGGAGTCTATCTATTGAGTGACTTCCCAGAACCGGCAGCAAGTCTTTTCTTAAAGGGGTATCTTGGTCCCACATCTCTGTGTCTACCACATCTTGTAAGAACACGAGTCTGAACCAAACAGACGCCATGATGACAGGCTTTAAGTTTGCCCTCTGAAGTAGAAGGCCTATGTTTCAGTTTCCCCAAAACTATCAGGCAGTTACACATTGCCTAGAGCAGGAGAGACCACCTTGCAGTATCCAATCAGGAAAGGCCAGCTACCTCTCCCCACATTCCTTAAGGTGAGGCCTGCAGATAGGAACTTTAGATAGGACCCTGTTACCTAATGTTAAAGTTAACCCGTTAGTCACTGAACAAGACCCTGGACTCGTCCTGTAATTGGTTAATTTCAAAACTGCTCTAAATATTGTGATTGGGTCCCGCCAAAAGTAACGAATGCTCTAAACAAAATGTATGGTTAAAGTTACTGCCAATGCTGTTATTATGCCATAATGATTGGATCACTGTACCTGTGCCACAATTTCCTGTAACTCCCCCTTCCCAAACCCCATACAAACCCTACTCAGCCCTTGTTCGGGGCTCTCAGCACGGATCCACTGTGCTGGTGAAGTCTGTGAGCCCGAGCTTATAAGCCCGCAATGAAGCCCTTTGCCTTTGCATGTGTGCCTCAGTCTCCCTGGTGGTCTCTGGCCGTTGAGGATACTGTGTTTTGGGCATTACAATGTTGCATCCTGGCAATGACCTTGAACTTCCTCTTTTCCTTTAGAAACTTTTTAATTTTCAATGCCTAACTTTCTACTAGAATTATTTCTTCTATCATATTTCTTCTATCATATCAGTTTTTCTACTGACTCAGCAAAAAATTGAGAGAAGCTGGTTTTCCTCAAACCCGTCTCCAGTAGACTGCTCAGAACTGTGTTCACGGTGCATACACAAAATGAGGGCCCTTGAGCAGGAAGGTCAACACGACCTAGAGATGGCAGGTCCCTGGAACAGCTTTTTGCCTTTTGTAACTTCACAGTCCCAAAGTGACCTAATTGTACTTCTCCCAACACATTTCTAAAAATTCTTTTTGTCGGTTAACTGTACGAATTTGGGTTCTTAGTCACACAGGTTCTTAGAGAAATTGTGTCTTCAAGCTCCCCTGATGGTACCCAATAAGATCCTTTTTAACCTCAATTGAACTCCCATGTATTAGTGCTTGCTCAGGCACAATTTAGCCAAGACTAAAAATTCAACAAACCCAGAGACCTTTGACCACTCTTCCAAAATCCCTTAGTTTATTACACGTTTTGCCTTACAACTTTTCCCAGCTGAATCAGTATCACAGCCAAATGCTACTTCATCAAATACATACGCTACAACATTCTTTACTTCATTTATCCAGGAGGGGGAATGGAGAAAGCCAATGAATAAGCATGCAGTTCGTATATATTGGAAGGTATATGCTTTTTGCAAATTACTTAACTGTTTTAAATATTTACTGTTGTTCATTTGAAAAGGGGGATAATACTGCCTCCCTAGAACACTGATGCCATTCTAAATATAGAATACTATATTTAAAGTTTTTGACATAAGTAAGCTCTCAAACACTTTGATTTGATTTCTCAAACACCCTTGTTTTGATTTCAATTTCATTTCATTTTATTTTACTTTCCTCTAATTCAAGCATTCTCACTGACACATCTCCTTACACACAGACACACTGTAATTTTAAATAGTACTATTAATCTTACTCAGTGAAACACTGTTTGAAAAAGGAGAAAACAAATGAAAATATTCCTCTTTATGCTACTCCTTTTAAATTTGGACCTCTCATGCACACTTTGCCATGTATCTTTAGAGAATACTCCCTAGAGAAGTCATCATAAGTTTTCTTTTCTTTTCTTTTCTTTTTAACAATCCAAAGTAGATTTTTCTCCGTATCTCAACTCTTATACAGAACACAGCATATTCACTTATGATTTTGACATTTATCATTGATTGGACTTTACTAGCATTACAATAGAAATGACTATTACAGTGAAAATGTCGTGTTCTAGATACAAACTTCTGCCCACTTTTAAAAATTTAATTTGCAGTCTTTAAACAACATGGATGCCCAGAAAGATAAGATTATAATAATTCAATTTTACTTGGAGGCAAAAAGGATTACTTTCCATCTTTAAAAAGACTGATCTCTTCAGCTTTTATCTACATTTTATTCAGATAAATAGTAGTTAGGCAAAGAATATCCATATGACAAAAGGCTTGCCAATGTTTCTTTGAATTACATCCCTCTCCAAACCACCTAGGGAGGGAACAAATGAAAGAATAGCTAGTTCACCGCCATTACTTTTTCTTTCAAGCTATTCGATAGAGTTGAAGATAGTAACTTTGAATTAAATTATGGAGACACACACACACACACACACGTACAACCTCACATAAATATATGCAGACCCAAAAATAGTGCTTGCAAAGTTATAATGTAGATTGGAGTGTGTAACATCTTATATATTTTTTTAACTTTACCCCTGTTCATTTCAAAGCTTTCGTGAGGGAAGAAAAGCACTACTAAAACTCCTTCTTTAGTCTTATTTATAATTAGTATGTTCTTAGTTTGATTTTGTTTACATCAAGCTAATATTTTAGTAGTTGCCTAAACAGATTTGTTTTGGAAGATTCTAGTTGGAGTTATGTCTGACTGTATTGGGCTCATTTTGGTCACAATCCAATTATGGTCAGAGAAATATGCATGAACTTCGAAGTAAAACTTATAGGAGGGGGTAAAACAAAAATTGCAAAATGCTTATTATTACTTTCATGCTTAGATGTGAATCATCTAAATTTATAGTTGAAAGTGCTTTAAAAATATCTTGGAAGAATTACTTTAATATACCGATTATTTACTCTTAAAAATAAACATACAAGTTAGATAATAGTGCTGTCTTTTCTCTTTTCAAGTAACTGTGATTAAAAAAACCAAAAAGACTGAAGTTCTTCCCAGCCTTACAAAGAAGTTACCCATCAAAAGGATCTTTTTGGGTAAAAGCTCTAAGAAGGAAACTATTACATGAGATGAACTTAGAGATGTTTGTAACAAAAAATCTTTGAAGAATCATTTCAGAGCAGTCACGAATAAGTCTTCACATTAAGACTAATGTGTTAGATGAGTCTGTTATTGCTTCATCCAATAAAGTTTTTTTAAATAAATAAAAACATTTTGTGGTAAAGTATATATAATATACAGCTTGTAATTTTAACCACTTTAAGTGTGCAGTTCAATGGCATTAAGTATATTCACATTTTTGTGTTATAACCATTACAATCCACCTCCAGAACTTTCTTCATTTTCTCAAACTGAAACCTTACTGTATCTAATAAACACTATCTCTCCACTCCCACTTCTCCCAGCTGGCAACCATCATTCGACTTCCGTCTCTATGAATTTGATAACTCTAAGCTGTTTGTTCTTGTTGTTTGTTTGTTTGTTTTGAGAGAGAGAGAGAGCATGCACTCAGGTGGGGAGCAGAAGGAGAATCTTAAGCAGGGCCCATGCTCAGGGCAGAGCCCAATGGGGGGCTCAATCCTATGACCATAAGATCATGACCTGAGCTGAAGTCAAGACTCAGTCACTCAACCGACTGAGCCACCCAGATGCCTCAACAACACTTAAGTTCTTCAAGTGAGTGCATGCGTACAGTATTTGTCCTTTAGTGACTCGCTTATTTCACTTAGCATCATGTCTTCACAATTCATTCATGTTTTAGCATGTCAAAATTTCCTTCCTTTTAAAAGGCTGAATAATATTCTAGGTTATATACACACATCACATTTTGTTTAGCCATTTATCTGTTGATGTAACATTAGACTGCTTCCTCTTTTTGTCTATTGTGATTAATGCTGCTACAAACAAGAGAATTTCACAAATGATGTGGAAATTAAGCGAGGTTGAAGAAACTTCCTCTGCAGGTCCCTGAACTGAGAATTCTGAAGGTACATCCCTGAAGGTCTGGAGAGGGGGCATCAGTCCTTCCCTAAAGCCTGGTCACTCTGGGTTTTTGGACTTTGAAACGCTGAGGAATGTATATCCTCCTGTGACAGCAAAATCTATCCAAAGTCAGGGAACATGCCCTCCTCTTTCTCTTTTCTTCTATTACTCTCTCTCTCTCTCTCTCTTTTTAATGGTTTATTTATTTTTGAGAGAGAGAGAGAGCGTGAGAAAGGGAGGGTCAGAGAGAGAGGGAGACACAGAATCTGAGGAGAGGCTCCAGGCCCTGAGTTAGCTGTCATCACAGAGCCTGTCACGGGGCTCGAACTCTCAAACACGAGATCGTGACCTGAGCCAAAGCCGGATGCTTAACCAACTTAGTCATACAGGCACCCCTCTTCTATTACTCTCTTAATCAATGTAGATTGTTACCTGCTTCTCAGCTGTCTCTTTGTGGAGGGCCAGCCCAATTTGCTGGAAATTAGCATTCTTCCCTCTACTTTAGCTTTGTTTTTTTGGGTAATATATCTATATCTATATATATATTTCATGACATAATCTGGCAGCCATTTTCTTGTAGTGGTGTACTGGGTAAGTGTACAGACTCTGCTACTTCCTAGTTATGTGTCCTTGCTATGCCCTGATTTCCTGAGTTTGGTGCAATGTGAATAACTTAATACGTAAATACACATAGAGCATAGAATATGACACACAAAACTGATACTGTGTTCTTTATATTTTAGTCAAATGATTTCACTCCATCAGGAATACTGCTCACTTATTTAATCTTCCAACTTCTGCTTGACTAATTATTTGAACACTTCCCTCCCTGCTTTCTTTGTTTCTTTTGTATGTGTTTGCCCAACTCCCTTGCCTTTTGGAACCCAAGTGCAAAACCCTGGATTGATCAAAATCTTTGATTTATTACACATTAACTTCATTGGTACAGGTATGGACATTTCTTATTAGTTTAGCATCTAAAAATGTTTGCTTTAATGATTGGGTGAATATCCATAAACACATTGCCAATGAAGTGGACTAGTTAATGCCAATGATTAGTGTCTATCTGTGTGTTCCCCCTATTATATCATGCCTAGAAGTAATCCCAATTTTGAATGTAGAGTTTATCATAGCACATTTTATTTTGTAATCAATATATATGTGTCAAAAATATATTATTTTGTTTATATTTGAACTTTATGTAAAATTGTCTCATAAGTAGTTTTCTGAGACTTCCTATCTTGATACAATATTTGTTAGTAACATTGATTTAGGTGGTCTCTTCATTTTACTACTGTGTGATTTTTTTATAATATTATTCATTCCCTACAACATTAGAGTTTGGTCTGAATGTATTACCAGAACAATAAGGGATCCTGTTCCTTAGATGTCTCTAGGTACACAGATATTAAGGATTTTGTTGGGTATACATAAGAAAGAAATTTCTGTATCTTAAGGAGTATATATATAACTGTTCGACCTTACTATATAAATCTAAGTTGTTTTTTCAAAATAGTTTTAGCAGCAAGAAACCTCTTATTCACAACCACTCCAACTCTTTGTGTTCTTAGATTCCTTAATTTAAAATAGGTGAATAGGTATAAAATAGTATTTTATTCTCTCCTCCTTTCCATTATAATATTGATAATAATAATTTTTTTATTTTTATTGTTTCTTTACTTTTTTATTTAAATTCTCTCAATTCTTTCTTGAAACCTGGAAAAAATTGATTTCCAGATTACAGTAGATATGCTGAAAATTTTCCTTTTTTTAAAGTTCTTATTTATTTAAGTAATCCCTACTCCCAATGTGTGACTCAAACTCATGACCCCTAGATTAAGAGTCCCATGCTCTTCTGACTGAGTCAGCCAGGTGCCCCTGAAAATTTCTTTTTAAGTCTTTGATTTGCAATAATTTCAAAAAGTTGTTCATCTCTTTCAACCTAGGAATATCACATATCCTAGGTAGGCCCCATTGCTTTAAAATTTTGTTGTTGTTGTTATTGTTGTTGTTGATACAACGTACCACGTTTTCTTTCTGTAGGTGAAGAGAAAGTTTTGAAGTATGCCACCTAAAGCCATATCCTGAGTTCATGTAGCTATGTAACTCGAGACCATGTGAGTGCTGGAAGAGTTTTTGCCTCTGAAAAAAGCCCCATGGATCCAAGAGGCTAGCTTATCTATAGTTCCTTACTTTGGACCTGAAAATATTCTAGGAGATGAAGTAAGCCTGAAGAGGCATGCCTAGTAGTACTTGCCATTATGATAGGAAACCCTCAACGGGACATGGCTGTTTTGACTTCTGGTTGAGGCGCCAATTCACAGGTATCTAAGAGGTGTAGATACACAAAGACTCTTCCTTATATAATTGAAACTCTGTTTCAGTAGTACCTGGTTAGTGCTGGTCAGAATCAGATTCACGAATTCTAGCCAAAGCAGTTCTATTTGAAACTGCTCAATTAGTTCAATTACAACTAGTCATGTAATCATTAAAAAAAAAGTAGAAATTAACCATAAACCATCATCTCAAATTCATTTGGCATGCATTTAGAAAAGGTTCCTATGACAGACAATGATTCTAAAGCTCTGTATTTAACCCTGTTCCCCCAAAGCAATTTGTTATCTATTTCTCATGATGCCTGCTTAATACATCAAAATGTGAGGGTCTCAGCAAATCAGTTAAATAGAATTATTCCTTTACTTCCACTCCTCAGAACAAATTGGGAGTAAAGGCTCTCCTAAAAGAAATGCCAAGTCAGGGAAACAGAGGCTTCCTGAGACAATAGCTAGCAGACTAAGTGAATTTATTTGTCCTAAATGTCAGTATCTTCTGAGTTAAGCATGTGGTTTTGATATAAGAATAGAAGATTGAAGAGACTTGTAAATACAGAGAAAACACGGCATTGGTGGAGGGATGCTGGGCAGAGGTATGAGCTACGTGAGGGATGGGCATTAAGGAGGGCCTTGTGATGGGCACTGGGTGTTACACGTAAGTGACACATCACTAAATTCTCCTGAAACTATTATTACACAATATATTAACAAAATTGGATTTAAATAATAATAATAATAATAATGAAAAGAATAAAAGATCTGAAGTGTCTTTAAATCCTACAGTTTTCCGGAAACAAGCATTCTTTTGGAAGCCAGCATTCTTTCATATGAAATAAAATCTAACCATCGGGACTGAATGAGTCCTAGAAGAGAAATTAAACAATGTGTGGATAAAGGACAAGGAATCCTGAATTACGCTGTCAACCAGCACAGAATGAGGTCACCTTAGATATATCACTAAGAAGATACGTGCAGTACTTATTTCTGGGGTAAGCTACTCTGACCTAGACATTCCCTAAAACATAGTGTATAAAAAATTTAGCTTTCTAGGCCAAATTGAGATATCAAATCAACTTGTCTCTAGAAAAAAATAGAACTTTAGCTCTGGGAAAATAGGTGGCAAGTAAAAAAAATATATATTAAGAAGTGTTTGTGTCATAACTATTTTAAAAGTACATTTCTGTATTTCTTAATGTAAATTTATCAAGTCAATTCCTTTTTAAGGCATTTAAAATAAGTTATTTTCCAACTTAAAGTTATTAAAATACAAATACTGCATTTTTAAAAGAATAGTTTGCAACACTAAGTACCACTTTTCTTACAGGTCATTTTTTTTAAGATGTCTACAAATAGAAAAGTAAAAATAGACCCCCGCCTTGTAGCTTCTGTGCTGTTCTGGGGAAAGAAGAAACAGAGGAGGAAGAGGACAAATAGAATATCTTTGACTTTAAAAGTAAACATATTTTTTAATACGAAGCAAACTTCTGCATTTTCAAAGGTGTTTTCCTGAAATCTTTGTTTTGGAAAGTGATATTTTATTTTTCTTTTCAGGTAAACACGGCAAACACTTTTACCTCAGTTCATATAGAGAAACCGTTCTAACAAATCATTTCCTTGCCTGATTTGAAGATGTCATCAGTTATACATGAAACGTCCACTAAGTGAATCAATTGTTTTAGTCGATTTTTGGCAGTAGCTCTCATCCATAGCTGTGCGTTTGAATCACCAGGGGTGTTTTAAAAAAGAAACTGATGTGTGGATATCAGTGCATTTGAAAATCTCCCCCGGTTATAGGAATAAGCAGCCATTTTTGAAAAACACTGCTTCAGGGAATCACTAGAAAAAATATAACACTAAATTGAAAAATGTGATATAGAAACACATATATTTTAACAGCCCTTATGAGAATCCATACATATTAGATCTCTTTGGAATATTAAAGTATGTATAGTAGCTAGAATTTGCACTGAGCTTCACTGGAAGAAAATGAAAGATGGACAGAGGAGAGGACCCCCCGTGATAGTATATAACATGTGAGTCAGAAGGTAGAAGGGGTGGAGGGTAGTGAGAACTGCCACACAGTCTAGGCAAAATGTCAAATAGCGGATGTTTGCTTTAAGTGGTCTCCTATTTTTCCTTTAACTCACTTTGCATTTTTTCGCCAGTTACTTTGTGTCCTCAGATATCTTTTTGAGTAGTAAAATAGCCCTACAAAATCCACTCTTCCTTGCTCAAATTCAAAGATGCCTGAATGCTCACTTTCTTTCTTCCTCTATCATCCATGTCATTAAAATTCCCATTTTCCAAATCAAAACCACAATGAGATATTACTTTACTCCAGTTAAGATGGCTAAAATTAAAATGACAAGGTAAAACAGGTGTTGGTGAGGATATGGAGAAAACAGAACCCTGTGCACTGTTGGTGAGAAAGTAAATTGGTGCAGCCACCATGGAAAACAGTATGGAGGTTCCTCAAAAAATTAAAAATAGAAATACCATATGATCCAATAATTCATTCTTTGGTATTTGTCCAAAGAAAATGAAAACACTAATTCAAAAAGATATATACACCCTCATGTTTACTGCAACATTATTTATATTAGCCAAGATATGGAAGCAACCTAAGTGCCCCCCAACAGACAAATTAATAAAGAATAACACACACACACTCACCCAGAAAGGAATATTACACAGCCACAAAAAAGACAAGGCATGCCATTCGAAACTACATGGATGAACTGAGAGGGTATTATGCTAAGGGAAAGAAGTCAGACTAGGAAAGACAAATACCATGTTTCCACTTATAAGTGGAATCTAAAAAAATGAAAAACAAACAAACAAAAAGAATCAGGTCTATAAATAGAGAGATCAAACTGCTGGTTGCCAGAGATGAGAGGAGTGGGGTTGGGAAATATGGAAGAAGGGAAGTGGGAGATACAGGCTCCCAGTCAAGAAATGCATATGTACAGGTATAAAAGGCACTGCATAAGGAATACTGTCAGCGATACTGTGAGACAGATGTAATGATACAGAGGGTAACTACACTGTAGTGAACGTACTAAAACATACAAGCTTGAGAAATCACTAAGTTGAACGTCTGAAACTAATGTGACATTGCGTGTGAGCTAAACTCAAACAGAAACAATCACCTCAGAATAAAAGTAAGACAGCCAACTAACCAAAGCTGTACAAACTGACTGCACTTTAAACTATCACATTATTTATGAGAAAAACTAAAGAACTTTTCACTTAAAATATAATTGATAATATTTGAGCTAACATGATCAAACAAAGTGGGAAAAAAAGCAAATACAGATTTTGGGTGGTTAAAACAGTTTGGGTAATGAACAATTATTAATTAAAAATATTTATTGGCTATTAACTATATCTAGGGACTAAATTAGGTAATAATGATATAGAAATTAATAAGGGATATCCATGGATTTCAGAAGGTTGTGACATAGTAGGACAAACATGAAATAAAGGGTTGATAACATTGTTACTGGTCACATAGGAGCACCTCTTAGTGGAGAGATTTCAAAGAATACCAACGAGCCTTTTGTCACACCAGACAATGGATAGCTTCCCTTCAACATTTGGGGAAAATACATATTGTGCTTGTTTAAAAGAAAATGATTAATGAAGCAAGAACACATCTTCTAGATTAAATATTTTTAGAGGATCTGAGAACATGTTTATTTTTACTCTCTGAAAGTGAGAAGATAAATTCAAAATGTCACATATTTAATAAAGTACATTAATTAAACAATATGATTTTGCCATCTTTAAAGTTTTTCATGCTTCCCTCTATAAACCTCCACTGGGTTTGTACTTTTAATCTTCATACAGACTAATTGAAGCTGAGACAGATAGAGAAAAATTAGGAAATAACTAGATGAGGAAAATGAGATACTTTGATGGCAGGTGATACTATCCAAACTTTAAAAATGTGATATATGTGAAGACAATGTGTACTTTTCAATAGGTGTATGTGTTTTCATCAAGTTAAAAGGCAAGTTTTCATAATGAAGAAGACATTAACATTTAATTTAGTAATAATAACAAATAGATACCTTCCCTACACTTTTAATGTTTTATTTATTTTTGAGAAAGAGAGAGAAAGAGAGAGAGAGAGAAACATGGACAGAATGTGAGTAGAAATAGAAGGAGAGGGAGACACAGAATCCAAAGCCGGCTTCAGGCTCTGAGCTGTCAGCCCAGAGTCTGACACGGGGCTTGAACTCATGAACAGTGAGATCATGACTTGAGCTGATGTCGGCCACTCAACCAACTGAGCCACCCAGGCACCCTGGTTTTCTACTTTTTAAAGTAGTTTCAAAATATTGTGTCATAATCAAATATGAAAAACCTTTTTGCTAAAGTGTATATAAATATTATAAATACAAAATCATGTGATTCTGCAAATACTGTAAATATAATATAATTTTGTAATTGATTTATGTTTGGGGCTAAATTGAATCATAATTTTAAAGATTGTGTTACTTTAAGTAATTATAATAAAATATACATTAATAATATAGAAAAATTCTGGTATCAAAATAAAAAAGTAATATTTAAGTCATATAGTTATTTGGATTTAATTGCAGGATTGTCTCAAATGCTTTCCTATCCTATTTACATATTCAGACCTGTTATGTGCAATAAGGTACTATGTCCATTGAATCATATTTTTATTTATGGACAATAAAACCCATAAAATAAAATAAAAATTATCAAAATATTTATGAACAAATATTATCCATGACGGCTTTGGTTAACTCTGATGAGGTGTTAATTGTTTGGAGATGATGTTCCCCTCTGAGATCCTGATACATTTCTTGAATATCATGGAAGCTTAAAGAGGCATTTTCATTTAGTTAGGAGGAAAAAAGTTTTGTGATATCATTATTCTTTTATGATTCCTAACAAAACTTTCTATTTCATTTTAGGTGGCTCATGGTACTACTGTCAGGCTGTCTCACTCAATGCACGTCTTATTCAAGAAAATAGTCTTTTCGAAATTACAGTTTTCTATCCGTATGTCACTTTTTTTTGTTCCTGTAATTGAGGTGACATTGATAGAAGACCTATGATGAGTTTTCACATATGCACACACCTGAGTAACCCACTCTGATATGAAAGCAGAGAAAATTCAAATTTAAAATCTCAGTTGGAAAGATCTCTCAAGTCCCTTCCCGGCCAATCCTCACCTTCACAATTTCTCAACCAATAAATAATTCCCTGGATTCTTACCCTACACCCACCTCATACAGATGGAATCACACAGCAGTATTTTTTCTTGTCTGGCATCTTTTGCTCAGCATGTTGCTGAAAATCACCCATGTCGTGGTAAATATAGTTTGGGTTCTCTGCCTCTGATGATTCAGTAATATTCCATAGTATTGGTATATCATTAATTAGTTTATCCCTTGTGTTGCTGAACATTGGATTGTTTCAGTTTGGGCTATTATGAAAAACATTTTTCTTAGAAATATGTGTGCTTAAGTTTTTATTTCTTTTATGTGCATCTTCATTTTTTCGGGAGATACCAGTATTTCCAATTTACATCATTTTTATAGGGATTAAGAGTTCTCTCAATGTGGTTTAAATCTGCATTCCCCTGATAATGAATTTAATATTTTAGAGCAGTAGGTAAGCGATATATGCTTACTATGTACAACCCAGGAAGCCAGGCTAAGGGATGGTCATTAGGCACAACTTTTTAGGTCTCATCATGTCTGTATGGTCCAGAACAGTAAATAAAAGTCATCAACAGCACTGACATTGTCATTTTGATGAATCAATTATAGGACAAATTATTCATGTACTTATTACATTTTAAAATCAATGCATGTGATTTAACTCACTTTTCAACAAGTATTCTGTTGACTGGCATTGAAAGGCCTTTACGTTGGAGAGAAAGACAAGAAAGAGTGGGGCTTGGAGAAGCTTTGTAGTTTGAGGTGGAAAATCTGTTGCAAACAGAAGATTGCTCATAAGACATGAAATAAGAGGCCAGCCGAGGACATCTCAGCTAATGCCATGGGTTGAAATGGCAATGTTAGAGCCAGATGACATGACATCCCAACCATATAGTCTCTTTGGATGAATATAAGGAGATATGTTGACCAAATGTCAGAGGCTTCCCTCTCAATGCCCTGACTGTGCATCTGCCTCTTCACAATTTTTATCTATCCTGCAAAGGAAGGGACATGGGAAAGATGAGTTGCCAGAGAATACTCTTATTTGTATATTTACAGTGAATTAATGCAATGTTAGAGTTGAATCTCATGTTGGCATTAAATTTAGGAGAAGAAATTTAGAGTTGTATTTTTGGACATATTTGTGTGCTGAGGTTTGTATATTCTTGTTTAGTTTCTTTAAGACCAACTTGGACAAACACTTAGATTTACCTCCTATCTCTAGATTATCTATCATGAGTTTGACTGAAATTAAGTGCATTAGGTATGTTGTAACTCAGATGCTATTACATATTTGATAGCATCCTAACAAAGGAAACTTCACAGGCCCCCTGGATGGCTCAGTTGGTTAAGCATCTGACTCCTGGTTTTGCTTCAGGTCATGATCTCATGGCCCATGAGATTGAGCCTTGCATTGGGCTTTGCTCTGAGTGTGGCAATAGCTTGGGATTCTCTCTTCTTCTTCTCTCTCTCTCTCTAAACTAATACACATTAATTTTTTTTATTTAAAGGAAACTTACAGAGAGGCAGCAAGAGAGGGAGACACAGAATCTGAAGTAGGCTCCAGGCTCTGAGCTGTCAGCACAGAGCCTGATGTGGGCCTTGAACTCATGAGCCATGAGATCATGACCTGAGCCAAAGTTGGATGCTTAACTGACTAAGCCACCCAGGTGTCCCCATGTTCTGAAGGTAGTATACATTTTCTCCTCCCCTTTTGTCAATAATATACTCAAGATGTGATGGCCAGATTGTATAACTGGCAAATATAAATTAGCTTCTGCTTGAACTCAGACACCCCAAAGTACAGCTTAATTATCATTTACATCAACAAGATAAAATGGTCTGATTTTACTTAAAAAATCAGATTTGTCCAATTAATGTTGGGGTTTGAGTGAGAAGAACCAATATTTTTCTTTTAAAAAACTATAAATGGCTATTTGATTATATTGTATATAATAATAAACAGTAATATTTTTATCAATATAACATTAGAAACTATTACTATAGTATTTTGGATTCATAAAATGGACTATATTGCAATCATATCTTTATTCTTTAATATGCTGCTAAGCCTGCTCCTTCCTACTTTCCTTCTATCTCTTCCTTCTTCCTATTCATTTCACCATGGGGAAACTAATTCCCAGAATATAGAGGTATATTGAGAATCAAATGAAAAACTATATACTACTACAGTGTTTAGAACATAGCCGACTATCAACAAATGGTAGCTTATTATAACAACCCTAAATGATATCACATGCTTGAATCTATTGCTCTAGTTTTAAAAATATATAAGATATTCCTTTGCACAGAAATAAAATTCCAGTAGGACATTTCTTATTGATTCCATATGTCAAGACTTTATGTCCTGAATCATAAGAATTGAAAGTTTGAAATTTTATTCTAAATTATAAATTGTAGGTGGTACTATTTATATGTGAATCATTTGTGTCTCCTTTGCCTTGAATATAGCTACAGAATGTGTCAGTATAAGTTTTCTTAGTACTTACTCTCCTGTCTGCACACAATCATTTCCCACAAAAGCTATGAAAATTAATATTAAAAAGTAATGAATGAGAGATGTGGCTAAGGGTTTCCATTCCATGCTTATGAGGTCACAGTGGTTGGATAAATCACAGTAAATAATCTATAATATTTTGCTTTCCTTTCTTCAACATTGAGTGTGCAACAGTCTACTAAAATCTTACCAGGAAGTTGCAAAAATTAGCTTTCTAACAAAACATTGTGCATAAATTTTTATTTAAGATGATGCAGAACATGGTAGGCACATAAGAGTGGCATCAAATCTAACAGCATTTAAAATACTTTTGCACGAAGTTGAGTATATGAAGGTGTTAAAATATTCTGCACACATCAGTAATTTCTAATCTACTCAATGGTCATTTATAAACCTAGATAGAATTAAGTTAGAAAGATGGAGGCTTAGGAGTTCATATATTTTTTGAGAAATACATATTTCTCATATTACTATTACATATAATGAAATAATGTAGCTAACTCAAGTAAGTAATAAAAAAAAAACTATTTAGCACTCCTGAAACAAACCTTAAATTATATTCTCCCTCTTTTTAAAATTTGTTTCAAAATTAATTATATACCATTTTAGATAAGTTTGAAGCAAGCATTATTATTACTCTTATAACACAAGTTGAAAATTTAAGATGGAAACATATTTTCTTTCCCAAAGTCACAAGCTCATTAATTAAATAAAAAAATGAAGAAAAAATACTGAAGAATTTTTATTGCTCTTCAGATGCTGTATCCCTTTGCTCCTGGTGAATCATTTCATAGTTTCATCCACTTGTTAATATAACTGAGTGAATAAAAGAAACTAAGGAATATCCCTGAGAAGTCAGTATAGAAAAGACTTCTTGCAAGTAAAGAAAACTATAGTTAGGTACTATTATTACTGATTGTAATGTTGAGGTTGTATTCTACATACTAAGAGTAAAAGATTTGCTTATATGATATTTTATAAATGAGGCATTTCCTATGCGATAAAATTGTCAGTCAAAAAATGAATCAGAGGTAATGTGTCAACATAGCTTTTGTTGAAATTAATTTCACAATTTTCTATAATATTAAAAATAAATTATTTTAAAACTACCTTGTTTTCATCTCTATGAATTCTATGGTCTTTGCATTTACAAAATTGAAAGTGACCTATATTTCTCAAGTGTTAACATCCTTTTCTCTCTATGTAAAATGTGGTCACTCCCTCCTTGATGTTCTTATCTGTCTTGGTATTTAGACCTCTGTACTAACTTGGAATCCCCTCATTCTTCTCCTGATTTTCTTTCTCCTTTCCAATTCTTTTTGGTGGATTATTTTCTACAGTTCTCTGGTTGTGAAGGTGATTCAATATTTGTGCATTCATTTTTGTATCATCCTTGAGAGCTTATCAATTCTCACAGCTTTAAAAATCAACTCTCCAGGCATGATCCTAAAACTTGTTTTCGCATTCACATTTCTTTCTAAATTCTGGAGCTAAATTTTTGAGTGCCTCATGAGCCTGCCACTTGGAAGTCTACCTATTATTCCCAAACTCAAGTTGCCTAAAACAAAATAAAGTCTATTCATAAAATGTTTTCTTTTCATTTATTTTATTAGTATCCAGTTTAGTAATTTCCAGGACAATAGTTCTAACTTCATGGGTACTCTATCTTGTTTTACTGATTCTGTTAACTTCTGTGTAACAATTCTTTTTTCTAATTTTTTATTAACCCTCTTTTTACAATAAGTGTTACAAGCATGGCCAAACCACTGTCCCTGAAACACAAGTGATTAAATAACTCTATGCTCACTGTTATTAATAATTTTAAAATACATGACACTAAAGAGTTCCCAGTTGGACACAAAATATATACTAATCCATTAGTTTTAATCCTAAAACACATATTATCGTCCTCTATTAAATAACATCTATAATAACCAAATTATGGAAGCAGCCCAAGTTTCCATAGACTGATGAATGGATAAAAAAAGAAGTGGTATATATATTCAATGGAATATTACTCAGTCATAAAAAGAATGAAATATTGCCATTTGCAATGATATGGATGGAGCTAGAGAGTATTTTGCTAAGCTAAATAAGTCAATCAGATAAAGACAAACATCATGTGATTCCACTCATATTTATTGATTTATTTTAAATCGATTTTTAGAAAAACAAATGAGCAAAGGGAAAAAAAGAGACAAAGAGGAAAATCAAGAAACATACTCTTAACTACAGAGAACAAACTGATGGAGGCGGGTTAAATAGGTGATGGGGGTTAAGAAGTGCCCTTATTGTGAGGAGAACCAGGTGTTATATGGAAATGTTAAGTTGCTATACTGTACACCTGAAACTAATATTACACTGTATGTTAACTAACTGGAATTTAAATAAAAACTTTAGAAAAAGATATACATACCATTATATGTGTATATATATACACACCATTATATGTATATACATATACGTGTGTATCTTACCCTTTCCCTTCCCTCATATTTTTAAGAGATTACCAAAGGTTAAAATTGAGTAATTATGGGGCTAATTTGGCATATTTTCCTTCCTTCCTCCTTTCCTTCATTCCTTCTCTCTCTCTCTCTTCTTACCTTTTCACGTATTCTTTCTTTTTTATTTCCTCACTTCTTTCTTTCCTTCCTACCTTAATTGTTTTGTCATTAAAAAGTAATTGAGATATTAATGCACCCAAAATCGGCACTTGCATTTTCACTTGCTAGGTCATGAACTATCATGTGGGTAAATGAATATTGTCTTCTTTTTTAGTATGAAGAAAAAATCTATTGTATGCGTCCATTCCACTTCTGATGGACACTCAAGTTGTTTCCAGTGTTTGTTTACTCATTTTGAGAAGCAGTCCTATAAAAACATTCATCAGTGTGTGCATAAGATAATAAGTAACATCTTTCAAGTATATGATCATTGTGACAGTTAAAACATTTTAATGCTTATCATTTTTGAGAGAGAGTGAGAGAGAGAGAGAACAGGAGGGGGCAGAGGGAGCAAGACAGAGGATCTGAAGCAGGCTCTGTACTGCGAGTGAAAGCCCCATGTGGGGCTCAAACTCGCGAACTGTGAGATCATGGTCTGAGCCGAAGCTGGACCTTTAGCCGACTGAACTACACATGGACCTCTCATCATGGTGACATTTTCACATGCACCTCCTTAGGAAAGTTTTACCCAACTCCTTTGAAAGTTTGCATTTCTAGAATGTAAGCTCTGATAGGGTGGAAATTATTGTCTATTTTGTTCAGTTATGGTCTCCAATGGCTAAAAAAATGCCTAGCATATGATAGTTGTCAAGAACCATGAAGGGGGTAAGATTTAGTCTCCTTTCTAACAGAAAGAGATCCTTGCATAACAGAAGATCCTTGCATAAGAGACAAGTGTTTTTGTTTTTGTTTTTATACTTACAGGAAAAAAGATACATTAAGCTTCATGTTTGCTCCGGTTCCCCATGCTTCCCAGGTCTCATGGCAATAATTCAGATGAGGCAAGATGGCTTTAACACTGAAAGTATTTTTGCTCCCATCTGAAGAACTCCAATTTCATAAAGATGTCAATCTTTTGTGATACAATCAAAACGGCCCAAACTTTGCTCCAGAGGGAGTCACTAACCTTATTATTGTGGCTAGCAAGCAAATCTCTTTGCTCTAGAGAAAGACACCATCCTTCTGGGTGGTTCATTCTCTAGACAGCCTTGAAAATAGGGTCTGGAATGAAAGCCTTTGCTAGCACGATGTCCAGAAACATAAGGAACCACAGAGAATTGTCTCCCAAGAAGTGGTGCTCTAAAACTATGTTTACACAAAGTGAATAAGAGAAACTTTTTATTTTACTTGGGTGGACATTTTTTTAAAAATAGTTTATTGTCAAATTGGTTTCCATACAACACCCAGTGCTCTTCCCCATACATGTCCTCCTCCATCACCACCACCTCCTTTCCCCCTCCCCCTTCCCCTTCAACCCTCAGTTCATTTTCAGTATTCAGTAGTCTCTCAAGTTTTGCATCCCTCTCTCTCTCCCCAACTCTCTTTCCCACTTCCCCTCCCCCTGGTCCTCCATTAGGTTTCTCCTGGTCTCCTGTTAGACCTGTGAGTGCAAACATATGGTTTCTGTCCTTCTCCGCCTGACTTATTTCACTTAGCATGACACCCTCAAGGTCCATCCACTTTCCTACAAATAGCCAGATTTCATTCTTTCTTATTGCCATGTAGTACTCCATTGTGTATATATACCACATCTTCTGGATCCACTCATCAGGTGATGGACATTTAGGCTCCTTCCATGTTCCGGCTACTGTTGACAGTGCTGCTATGAACATTTGGGTACATGTGCTCCTATGCATCAGCACTTCTGTATCCCTTGGATAAATCCCTAGCAGTGCTATTGCTGGGTCATAAGGGAGTTCTATGGATAGTTTTTTAGGAACCTCCACACTGTTTTCCAGAGTGGCTGCTTGGGTGGACATTTTTATCTTCGTTCTCTTGAATTAGTCCTCTTTCCTGTCTTTGATTTCATTTTCAGAAGCATTTTCTCCATTGTCTTCCGATACTGAATCTTCCTTTCATTTTTTAAGGTTGAGCTTAAGTTCAAACCTAACTTGACGTAACATGTTTTATTTCTCGTCTCAGTTTTACAGGGATTAACGCACAGTTCAACCCACTTCACCTCAATAAATACATATTTTACTGTGCTTAGGGAAAACTGAAAGGAAAACAATACATTATGGCTCAAAAAATATCTTTTCCTTAAATTAAACTTCACCCTGCTCAATGTTCTAATACTAGATATTTATTTAAATTTTACTTTAGCAGAGGGGCAGCTGGTGGCATAGTTGATTGAGCCTTAAACTTTTGATTCTAGCTCTGGTCACGATTCCAGGGCTGTGGGATTGAGCCCCAAGTCAGGAGCCATGTGTGGAGCTCACTTAAAATTCTCTCCCACCCCCCACCACTTACCTTCTTCCTCTCTTTAAAATAAAAACATTTTTTACATTAGCAGGAAAATAGTTTCTATATTCAAGTAACGATATCATATTCATGGACAAATATCTGTTAATTATTAACTAATGGGGAAAGAAAACTCCAGATCAAGTATCACTCCTAATAAATTAATCAACAAATATTCTATGTAGTTTAAGATAGAATAGTCTGTCAGAAATAAGCCACTACATTTCCTTCTCTCTAGAACAAACTAGATGTTGATATCATTACAATGTGCACTGGAAAGAAGGAAAGGGCAAGGCTAGACTTATTTGAATATTCCACTTACCATGATGCATTACTCTTTGGATTTTATAGACAAGAGGTTTTCCACTGAAATGCCATTCTTTAAGTCTCTATTCTAAGAAAAATAATATGAAATCCAGTTCATTTTGATGACACTCAAGTATAAAATGATAAAATCCTAAATTTCATGCAGCATTATGTACCTGTTCTAATTTCCCTTCAGGTAAAGAATAAAGTATCTCTCTAATTAATCTTTTAAAGTATATTTATTTTGTTTTCTTATAAATTAATGCAGGCTTATATTATAGGTTACTTGCTAAATCTCTAGTACAATTCTTTCTTATTTTATTAACTATGTTTATTTATTTATTTATTTATTTATTATTTTTTTAGTTTTGAGAGAAAGAGACAGTGTGAGCAGGGGAGGGTCAGAGAGAGAGGGAGACATAGAATCCGAAGACAGGCTCCAGGCTCTGAGCCAGCTGTCAGCACAGAGCCGGACGCGAGGCTCGAACACACAAACCATGAGATCATGACCTGAGTCGAAGTTGGATGCTTAAATGACTGAGCCACACAGGCGCCCCAGTTATTTGATTAACTTCTAAAATGAGTTTCGTGTAATTAATATTATCTTTGTTAGAGCTTAATAATGTTTTTCTTTTTTCATATTTTTTATTGAACTATTGTGTAGTTAAATCCAGTATTTGATAATATAAAAATGCTAAATAATGGTACCTAAATAAAATTAGGCTATTAATTTGTGAGTGGCAGTAATAATTAATACAAGACAATATAACAGTAATTTAACTCCTTTAACACTTTATATATCTATACTTTTGTATATCTATATCTATATAATTTCCATCTTTCTTTATATATAATTAATATATATTAATCTTATTATTGTATTATATATAATTAGATTTCTTCTTTTTATCCATCATCTTAAAGGTTTCCTTAAATTAAAAATTCTATTTGACCTTTCTTTGTTTAGCTTTAAAAACGTGTTACCCCAGTTGTCATAGCATTTTAATTTCTATTTGCTTTTGTGTTCACCAAAGACTGAATGTAACCTATAAACACACAATGTGAAGAAATAAATGCTTGTATTCTGCCCAATTTCCTTAAGGAGAATTAAGTGAATATTGATTCACTTTTGTGTTCTTTTTGCCTTTTAGTAGAATCTACTGTTATTCAATGCCTTGCTTAACATTACTCTTTTGTCTCCTAGATAAATATCCCAATTAATATGATGTTTACTTTTGCATTGTATGACCATACTTAGGTCAATATCTATTTACAGATAAATTAGTTGTTGCTCTATTATGAACCATACAGACTGTCCATGGCTTCTGGTGTATGAGACTATATTCCTGGAAGTATGAATGTACAAGTTCAACTTTATAAGATAATGTAATGTCAAATTGATTTTCTCAATAGCAGTATCAATTTGTCCTTAAGAGTGTATCTACTGTTCCATATCTCATCAACAACTGAAATTGTGACACAATTTTTTTTTTTTCCTATCTGGTCGTTAAGCTTACCTTCTGAGTTCCACTTATGAAGAGTTTATGATTTCCTCAGCAATATGAAATGCTACCTTCATCGTACATTAGACATTTATATAAGGCAGTCTTTTTGACCCCTGTTTTCTATTTGCTCATCCCTGTGCACAATGTCTTGGTTTCCATGGCTATTTAATGTCCTGGTATCTTGTATGGCAAGACTCTTACCTGCTTCTTCTTATCAAAAAAAATGTCTTTCAAAACTACTCTTTGCATTTTGTCTTCTTGAATGATTAGCACAAAGATTATTGTGGGTTAATACTTGGCAAAACAGATAAAAACCTGAAATTTAAGTTAATAGGGAAATTCTTTTTGTCAATAAGGAAAACATTTTCCAAAACAAATTTCTGTATACCTTAATTCACCGATTTTTATAAATATCGATTCTCTTACAACACAAAACTGTTCAAGATACCTTATCAAGAGTCTAGTTTCATAAAATAATAAACTATATTTGAAAAGGTCAATCCTATTTTTATTACTTTTAACATCCTATTCAATGTTCTTTTCACTTTTCTATCAAAGATAACTTTCAGTTGAAAATATAAATTATTCATTTACGAATGGACATTGGATACCCAAGCAGGAGTCAATGTTGAGAATAAAGAGGGAAACTGGAAAGCTGGAACATTGAATAGACATGTGCAATTCACACTGTAATCAAGTTCAGGACTTTATATATATGCTAATTCTAGATATTTACACTTTTGTTCTGGATTGAAATCCTATTCAATTAACGTATTTTGAGTTTACTCACGGGGAATCAGTGGCTGCAATGCAGTAACTCTTCACACAGAACGTCATTTTCTCTCTTTTGGTTAATAAAAAAGGAACCGTCTATGCCACATATTTTGAACAGGCAAAGGTAGAAAAGGTATCAACTTGCATACAGTTTAGCTTATAAAAATAATAATGACTCAACAAAAGATTTAAGATGTGAAAATGTAAGCAAGTAAGATGAAACAAAGTTGTCGTTTTCCATTTAAAATAAATATAAAATATAAATTCAGATTGTTCTGCCAGTTTGTCATTTATTATGCTGCAGTATTTTAAAACCTTGATTATACAAATTAATATAACTTCACATAGTTTTAAATTAAACACAGATATTTATGAGAAAAGATGACTGTTCTTAATATTATAACTCAAGATAGCTTTTGAGCTGTCAACTAGTATACTTTTAAGGCTAATTTGGGTTTATATATAATCCTTAATGAATGTGCAAGGACTGAAAGAAGAACTCAGTAATTACTTTCTCAAATTATCTATTTTAATTATATTCTAGCTATATGCAAAAAGGAAGCAATCTAGCAGCTCTATATTTAAAAAAAACAAAAACAAAAATCAAAGGTTTCCTCAATATAGATGCTTTCCTTAAAGATAGCTGAGCAGTTATTGCTTCAAAATCATTATTTCTCTCCTCCCTCAGTGAAATTTGACATGCTAATAAGCAAACTCTCATTTAAAAAAATGGGCTCATTTAATGGTAACTTGGTGTGGTACAGTTCTGCCATCTTCCCAAATATTAAATATTATTTCTCAAGAATGGCACAAAACATCAGCCTTGTTCTGCAACGTATGAGCCTTTGATCTTCAAAATAGATGTTATTTAATTGGTTTCTAAAAAAATCCATAACTTTACATTTTTCCCATCAAACTGACTATATGATATCATAATATTTTAATTTGTTTGAAATGATAAAATAGCTTAAATGTATAAGTTACTTGTTTGTAAATTATTAGGTAAATGCATAACAATTATGAGTAAAAATTAAAATAACTAAAGTAATCAATTTTGTTGGTATATATCCATGTATATATTTAGTATAGTAACAATTATATAAAATTATAACATTTATGGATAATGGGACTTCTTAAAGCACAGTGTTTCTCTTAGCAGAGCTTGGTTGATCTGTATAAAGGAGATATGTGCACAATTATTAGGTTAAATGACTTCAGAGTTTCCTTTAACAAATACATAAATCAACAATAATAATAATAATAATGAAAAACAACAACAACAAAACTACCATCCTTGAATACTTACATCCTAGCATTGTATTGCGTACTACACAAATAGGCCTTATTTAATACCCATGGTCACACAAATGAAATCTTCACTAGGCTGATTTTTCAAGTGATAGAATTGAAAATTAGGGAAAATCAATTACTTGCTGAAACTTTCACAGATGGTAGAGGCAGGATTCAAATTGAGATAAGTGTTTCTATAAGCCCACACCTCTTTCTCTCACACTACTCATTATTTTTCTTGTTTGTTCAGATTCCTAGTAAATAAGTTTTAGTTATAAATAGACATCATATGCACACATATAAATAATATGAATATAGGCATAATATGCAATATTATGCATTATAAAATCCTTTGAGTTTTGGCTTTTCAACATTTGAAAGAAGGGAATTAAAACATTATCTACCTCTTAAAATTACTTTTCAAAAATTTCTCCTTCTACATCCTGTCACGTTTACTGGCGATAATATGAAAAATTAAAGCTATTTTATCTTTTTTTTTCAAAAAAATTTTAAACTTTTTAACTTATTTTTGAGAGACAGCATGTCTAGGGGAGGGTCAGAGAGAGGGAGATACAGAATCTGAAGCAGGCTTCAGGCTCTGAGCTAGCTGTCAGCACAAAGCCAGAAGTGGGGCTCAAACCCACAAACTATGAGATCATGACCTGAGCTGAAGCCGAACGCTCAGCCGACTGAGCCACCCGGGCGCCCCTGAAGCTATTTTAAGTCACTAACAACACCTAAAATTTTTTAAGTGTATTAATGTTTATGTATTTATTTTGAAAAAGAGAGTGAGAACTAGCAGGGAAGGGGCAGAGGGAAAGGGAGAGAATCCCAAGCAGGCTCCGTGCTGTCAGCACAGAGCCTCATGCGGGGCTCAAACTCACGGCACTGTGAGATCATGACCTGAGCTGAAATCAAGAGTCAGCCACTTAACCGACTGAATTTTTTAAATGTATATTTAAAAATTTTAATGTATATTTTTATTATTATAACCTATTATAGATCGTGTTCATACATTTGCACACATCTACATAATTTTCTGCCAAGTGAAATTTTCATAAGTGGAATTACTTTACCAAAGTGCTGTATGTACATATCAAATATTGATATATATTGTTAATTTAAATACCCGTGATTGGTATAAAGGCATACTTCCACTGATAATCTTTTTATCACATTTACCAATCACATAGACAAATATAGCTCTTATAGTATTGGACCATAGACCTGGGGCTGGAAGTCACAGACCTAGTATAGTTGATTTCACGCTAATCTGTTTCTGGATGTTTCTGGATTATATTCTGGAGCAGAGAAATTCTACCAACATTGGCATATTCAGCACCGGCCTTTTATGTGACAGAAATACAGTCTACAACATTGGAGCAATTAAGCACTGTTCCTTATTGTATTCTGAATTAATGAGGGCCTCTCAGTTTATCTCCAGCAGTCTGGATCATTATATAGGCTGAAACCTGCATTGTGCAAGGGTATTAGCGTTTGCTACCCACACCCCGTCCATGATGAGAGCTCCCTTTTCAGTTTAAGCTGCTTATGTACAGTTTTTTTAATCCCTGAAATGACATCTCCTTATTGATTTTTGAACACAAAAACGAATTCAAAAGATGTGTCCTGTAGTTCATCTAATATCCATTTGTAAAATAGTAAAAATCTGTAGCCTATTTGCTCTCCCGAATAAACACTTAAAAATTTTCTTTGCCTTTTTTAGTTTATTTATTTTGAGAGAGAGAGAGAAAATCTGCACTATCAGTACAGAGCCTGATGTGGGGTTTGAACTCATGAACCATGAGATCATGACGAGCTGAAATCAAGAGTTGGATGCTTAACCAACTGAGCCACCTAGTTGGCCTGTCATTTGCTTTTAATCATGTATTTTTAAATTAATGCTGTCCAGTTTTTGAAGATTCAATTGCTTTACTATATAGAAATTCAGATAAGAGAGTATTAGCTACTAGAAACAGAAAGAAAGAGGTATGTATTCTCACATGGAATAAACATCTTACTTAACTCTGTCTCTCACACACAGATGAACACCCAACATGCAGACACACACACACACACACACACACACACGCACACACACACACAGACACACACACGCACACACCCTCAACCCAGACACTTGGGCATAGAGCAATTAACTGTTTTTTAAGTTTGTTTGTTTTTTTTTTTACAAATTTCTAAGTTCAATTTAAGTCGGTGAATGTTTTTAGAAACTTAAGGAAACTATATGGAAGATTACACTCAGGGGCTCTTACTTATCGCTTTATTTATTTTGTATGTTTTACATTTCTCAGTACACACTTACTACTTTATTTTGGTTTAGATAAAAAAAATTATTCATGTTTTGAAGTAAAGGTTTGGTACACAGGTATGCATTTCCAGATATGCAAGTTATTTAACGTGTCAAATTTTATTTAACTATAATCACATTTAAAACATTTAAGGAGAACCTGGGTGGCTCAGTTGGTTAAGGTTCCAACTTCAGCCTGGGTCATAATCTCACAGCCTGCGTGCTCAAGGCTACCACAGGGCTTTCCGCTGATGGATCAGAGTCTGGAGCCTGTTTTGAATTCTGCGTCTCGCTCTTTTGCTCTGTGCCCCTCCCTTGTTTATGTTCTCTCTCTCAAAAATAAATAAATAAATAAATAAAATAATAAAATATTTGAGAATACTATTCTTACATGTGCAAGCAACTTAACATGAAAGACCTATATTTAACTTAAAATCTACTGTTTGAAAAATAAAATTTTAATTTTCACAATGATTAAAGAAATCAGAAAAAAACACATTACTTAATTTCTTCTTTTTAAAATAAAATTCTGGGGGCACCTGGGTGGCTCAGTCGGTTAAGCGTCCCACTTGGACTCAGGTCATAATCATGTGGTTCATGAGTTTGAGCCCTGCATTGGGCTCTGTGCTGACAGCTCAGAGCCTGGAGCCTGCTTTGGATTCTGTGTGTGTGTGTGTCTCTCTCTCTGCCCCTCCCCTGCTCATGCTCTGTCCTTCTCTCTTTCTTTCTCAAAAATAAATAAACACTAAAATAAAATTCTGTTTATTTGCTTAGTAAAAAGCACTATTTATCATATAATAGTTTACAAAGTTTGTTAAGAGTAAGTAATAACATGGATCATAAATCAGTTTAAAATATAAGTTAGTAAAGGCTAATCATATTTACTAAGGAATATAATGATATCTTGATAATCGGAGTAATTTTCATTTAGAAAATGAGTTTATAGAAAGGTCATAGAGGTTACAATTAGAATTTATATAATTCAGTATGAAATAAACTGATTATGATATACTTGAGTATTCAGTAGTTTCATATAACAGATTCACACTTACATTAATAAGTCACTTACATTAATATGCCAGTCAGTGGTTACTAATTTGCTTTCACTTTTTAAAGTATATTTATTTTGAGATAAAGGTATTATGACCTGAGCCGAAATCAAGAGTCAGATGCTTCACCAACTGAGTCAGCCAGGTGCCCCAATTTGCTTTCATTTTTTAGATAACTTATAATTATTTATTATTACTTGTATTTATTAACATATACTATCCATTTACTGCCTGTGTTTTTTGACATGACTTTTTATACTACTTGTTAGATGCACAGATTCATGGAAAGGAATTTTCTCTTTTGTGCTGAAACGGTCAAGTATACCTCCATTATACCTCAATAAAGCTGAAATTTAAAAATCTAGTGTCTCAAAGAAGACAATTTTCTAAATATCTGAATAAAGTTATGAAATATATTCATGACATACTTTGACTATTTTGTTTCTATAATTTAACATCCTGCTACAAGTGGATATAATATTTTATTAAGTTAGTACTCAGAATAAAGAGCCCAAGATATTGTCCTATAAATGACAGGATTTGTTTTTATTTTCTGATAAAATACCAATCTACTCCTGTGCTCTTCAGATTCCTCCACTTCTAATAATATTGTTAAGCTTACAGAGCTAAATTTTGTGGATATAATCAAGCAATTTGAGGATAAACAGGCTTCTGGAAGTGTAAAGAATTGGGAAGTCGAATGAGCTTCATTCTAGTCCTATATGAAGCATGCAGCCAGAATGAGCTCTTGATCATTAAATAGAAAAAAAAAAACAACACAAAGAAAGCCAAACCATGCCACCTTACCTCCTTCCTTTTCTTTGATGAATGGCTGTTTTATATAAGGACTTATTACTAAAACAGAAAGAAAAAAACCTTATACCTAATGCAGAGTCCCAGTTAGGACAACCGTGCTGTGATTATCATCCTAATGTTTACATCCAAAACCAAATTTAATCTGGGGAAAAGCAATTTGTAGACTGCAAAGATGAGATTAGGGGGAAATAAAATTTCTAGGCAATGGCAATTTATTTTCTCTTCTGATCCTGTCATATAATTGGCTGGTCTTTTTGGGGGGGCACGGTTAGATATAAGGTAGTTCATATTCGATAATAAAAAGACTACATGCACAATACTAACTTAGAGAAAATACAGGGACAGTGTACCTAATGAAGATCTGGAATAATTCTTTGTCAGAAAATGCTTGTTTTTAAGAGAACAATGCACAATTTGTTACTCATTACAAGAATTGTTAATGCTTTTGATGTTTCCCAAACAATCAGAGTATGTCTTCAAGGAAATTGTCCTTTGTTTGTTCTTTGACATTAAACACACTTGGAAAGTGCTAATGCCTGTTAGAAATGTGTTCAGAATACAAGGGCACATTTCAAGGTTTTGTGCTGAAACAAACTGAAGAAATAAATGCCACATGTTCTGAGTTTGCAGACTTCACAATGAATTTCATGTGTCCCTCAGCTTTGATCTAAACAATTGCAATTGATAAATAGAACAAGATCTTGTAGGCAAGGGAGCAGACATTTCCCCAATTTCTGAACAATTTAGTTGCTTACAGGTTTTCATTGGAAGAGACATTTCAATTTACACACTAGTTCCTATTCAGGAGAGTTGGATGAAAGCAGAAACATTTTAAAAGACTAGAATTCAAGATTATTGATAGAAGTGTGAAGTGGCTAATTCAGAAAATACAGTGGTTAATAAGAAAATATAGGAGTGTGGTGTAGTTGTAGAGTGCAAATGAAGAGGCATAAATCCTGGTTTCAAATTTACCTGTGACTCTTAAAAGCAAATTTCAGCTTTAGTGAGGTATAATTAATTGACAAGTAACATTGTAACACATTTAAAGTGTATGTCATGGTGATTTTATATACATATGCATTGTCAAAGGATTTTAATCAACATAGACATCACCGTATATATATAGGTATGTATGTGTGTGTATGTTTGTATGTATGCATGTATATTTGTATGTATGTATGTAAGAACATCTAAGTTCTATTCTGTCAGCAAATTTCACGTATATAGTATGGTGATATCAGTGACAGTCACCATGTTTTACAGATCTCATTCCTCCTCTAGTTAAAAGTTTATACTCTTTTACTACACTCCCCAGACTTGGCAACCACTTTTCTACTTTTTATTTCTTTACTTTACATTTCACATCTAAGTGATACCATGTAACATTTGTCTTTCTCTCTCTGGCTTATTTCACTTAGCATAGTGGAGCATAATGCTCTACCCATCGGTGGTCAGCGATGGCAAGGTTTCCTTCTTTCTAGTGGTGGAAATATATTCCATTGTGTATAGATACTACCTCTTATTCATTCATCCATTGACAGACACTTCATTTTTTTCCATAACTTGGCTATTTTGAATAATGCTGCATTTCTCTCAATCTCGTCTGATCATTTAAACTTTCTCATCCTCTTTGATCCTCAGTTTCCCCCTCTTAAAATACAATAATAAAACCTTAGCAGGTTGTGAAATTAAAAGAAACCAGGCTTATGCAAAGTAAAACAAGATAAAAAGTACTGTATATTTTTAAAATAAATTTTATTTTAGTTGATCTGTGAAGATTAGACATTGGTCAGATAGCAAATTAGCCAATAAAATCAGGGCACATGTGTTGGCTCAGTCAGTTAAGTGTCCAATCCTTGATCTTGGCTGAGATCATGATCACACAGTTTGTGAGCTCGACCCCCACATCAGGCTCTGTGCTGACAGTGTGGAACCTGCTTGGGATTCTTTCTCTCTCCGTTCCTCCCTGGCTCACACTTTCTCTCTTAAAATAAATAAATAAACTTAAGAAATAATCTTATCGGGGCACCTGGGTGGCTCAGTCGGTGAAGTGTCCGACTTCAGCTCAGGTCATGATCTCACAGTTTGTGGGTTCAAGTCTGGTATCAGACTCTGTGCTGACAGCTAGCTCAGAGAGTGGAGCCTATTTTCAGATTCTGTCTCCCTCTCTCTCTGACCCTCCCTTGCTCAAGCTATCTCTCATTCTTTCTCAAAAATAAACAAAGACATTAAAAAATTTAAAGAATCTTATATAAAAAAGTCAATAAAGTCAAACCTATCTGGAAATATTTAAGAGGGCAACCAATTGTTAGTTCTAGGATAGAAAAATAGAATACATCCATAATACTGTGAGCAAATGATGATTAAAACAATGAGGTACATCAACATGCACTGGTACTGACTTCTGTCAAAGATATATGTAGTCAGACACAGACAAAGTAGAGAGCGTGTGCATAATATGACGATGTTCCTATAAAAGTATATCTTTTGGAAGTTGGTGAAGGAGTTTTAATAGTCATAATGATTGGAATGGTGCTACCTACATTTAGGGAATGACAGTGAGAGATGTTATTCTGAAATGCAGTATGCACAAACAGAAAAAAACGTACCAGAGTCTGCACAACCTTAAAAGCATCTCACTGCAGGGACACCTGGGGGGCTTAGTCAGTTAAGCCTCCAGCTGTTGGTTTAGGCTCAGGTCATGAGTTTGAAGCTCCACATTGGGCTTTGCTTGGGATTCTCTCTTTCTCCCTCTCTCTCTTCCCCTCCCCTACTCATGCTTTTTCTATCAAAATAAATAAACTTTAAAAAATAAATATCTCACTCGACACTCATGTAAGCTAAAACAAAACAAAACCAAAAACATGGTTGATATTTATCTGAACCTAGTATTTAAATTTAATTTGCATATGCATAATGGGAAATATTTAATTTACTTTAATATGCATTTTTTTCAAAAAAAAAAAAAAGACTAAACTAAACTAAGAGGAACAAGAGGCTTCCAGAATGTTGGAATAAGGAACTCAGCAGACGCTCTCTTTAGCAAACAACAAATTAATTCATGAATTTTTAAAGTCATTTAAAGATTCTGAAGCATCTGAAATAACTGGAAATGGCAGGCCTTGCTCAGGCTTACATTCCTGCCTGCTTTGCCTCTTTTCCTTTCCACCTGTCAAATCTGTTTTTTTTTTTTAACATTTACTTATTTTTGAGAGACAGAGACAGAGTATAAGTGGGGGAGGGGCAAAGACAGAAGGAGACACAGAATCTGAAGCAGTCTCCAGGTCTCCTGGCTCCCCAAGGTGAGGCTCAAACTCATGAACCGCACCCCTCCACCTGTCAACTCTTAACCTTCTGCAAGGCTCAGTTCCAATGCTATCTTTTCCATGGCACTTCGCTACAAGCTCTCATTACTCTTTCTTCACCTTGAGCACAGCTTTATATCAGTAATGACACATGGCCTTGTTAATTCTGGACAACTCAGTTCAGCAGACATTTTAGGCATTGTCTACAAGAAAGGCCCTGGACTAGGCATAATGGGGTATAATGAGAAGACATGGTTCCAACCTTGAAGGGATCAGAACTGGATGCAGGAGATATTCACAACTCTTGAAATGGTGGGCATGATGAGATTAATAATAACAATAATAATAATAATAATAATAAAATTAAAAAACAGAGACTCCGGAAGTTGTCTTAAAAAATAATGTAAATAGAGGAATGGTCATTCAAAAATATATGTAATAGGGGCACCTAGGTGGCTCAATCGGTTAAGCATCCAACTTTAGCTCAGGTCATGATCTCACAGTTTGTGGGTTCGAGCCCCGTATCAGGCTCTGTGCTGACAGCTCAGAGCCTAGAGCCAGCTTCAGATTCTATGTCTCCCCTTCTCTCTGCCCCTCCTCTGCTCATGTCTTTCACTGTTTCTCAATAATAAATAAATGTTTAAAAATATTAAAAAATATGTATAATAAATTCCTTCAAAGAATGGTGAGAATCTATGACTTTGAGCCATGACCTCCTCCATCACCACTACTCTCTAGTAACATATGCCAGAGCTCTATACAGGGCATCTTATTTCAGGCAGGTAATACCAAGAAAATGGGTTCCTCCTACAAGTTATCATTCTGGGACTGTGGTTTCACCCTAAGAAGGGCAGGCTGCCTGAATTTCTCACTTACTGCCCCAGCTCCCTATTGCAGAGACTCTATTCCATGCAGGGACACATTGATAAAACTAAGTCTTCATTCCCTGGACATTCCACTTATATGGTGGAAATTATTACCCAGTCATATCAAACCAAGTATACTAGGGCCCCTAATTCCTCTCTCTTGACTCACTTTTAAGGCAGAGGTTCATGTTACAAGGAAAGCGAGCAAGCTGAAAAAAAACAGTGGTTGCCACACCTATCCAATGTCAACTAATAGAAAGAGGGTGTTGCAGGAACAGTTTTGCTTGAAGGAGTTGATCTAATTGGATCAAAGAATGGAGGCCTCCATGATTGGTGGTGCTGTCAAAAAAAAATAGAGATCTTACTGTAGAAAAAATAAGAGGTAGGTGATAGGTTAATGATATAAGCAATATGGTAGAACAGCCAGAGGCTTACTAGAGAGAACTGAGGAGAGAGCCAAGAATCATCATCAACTCTGGGAACTGGGAGACTTGGCTGAACTCAGTCAAAAGCAATTGGAGCAGGATGTGAGGTAGATTTTAAAGCATCCCCAAGCCATGAACAGACTTACAAACACTGGACAGAAACAAAACCTCTGACCAAACAATGACTTAATGATCAAACTATTCTTATAAGTTAATTCAAAAATTTAGAGTGAAATGCAATTTCACTCTCATCCTTGGCAGTTTAGAAGATTTGAGTGCACACTCAAGGCTAAGCCTTTCTTCAGGGTGACCAGAGAGGATTCCTCCAAGCTATGATCTGTGGCTGAAACTGGGGATGAAAGAAACCACAGGTATCTAACAGGAAATGGTATAATCTAAATGACTAAGAGAACTTAAGTAAAACCTTTGTACAATGCAGCTTATACCAATTTAGGGAAGACCCACAGATAGCCTGACTGAAAAGATAAAAGCAAAAGGAAAATGATCTGAAATGGGACATCACAGGCTTCAAAATGAAGGAGAAAGTGATTTCACAGAACCAGTTTTGCAAAATCAGTAAACAAAAAATGACTAAGCAAACAACAAAACAACCTCTGAGAAGGTGGAATTGCTCCACTATATTAACTAGACTGTCTACTTTCCAGCAAAAAAAATTACAAGTCATGCAAATAAACAACAACAGAAATTAGGACACATAAGTGGGAAGAAAGCAATGATACAAACTGCTTATGAGCGGGCCCAGGTGGTGTATCAGAATGAAAGACTTCAAAGCAGCTGTCATGAAGAGGTTCCAAAGCTTGGCTTTTATTTTTAAAGGGAAATATAAATATCATCAAATAAAGTATCAATAAAGATATGTAAATTATTACAAATAACAGAATGGAAATTCTGCAGTTAAAAACCATAATGACCAAAATAGAACATTTATGAGAAACTTGAAAACCATTTCCACCTAGAGGAAAAAACAATAAGCAAATTTGAAGAAAGATAAATAGAAATTCTGAGGCACTAATAAAGAAAGAATGAAGAAAAATTATAATGTCTAAAGGAAATTGGAGATCCTACTAACTGGACCACATATGTGTAACTGGACTAGAAAAAGAAGAAAGAGGAAAAGAAAAAAATATTTGAAGAAATATTGAAAGAAACCTTTCCAGATTTGATGAAAAATTTAATGTACTCACTGATTCACTGAGGAAGGTCAAATAACTCTATAAAAGAAAAACATAAAGTTACACACTCACATGCATCATAGTTAAAATATTCAAAAGGGAAGGAGTGCTGGGTGGCTCAGTGAGTTAAAGGTCTAACTATTGGTTTCTGCTCAGGTCATGATCTCATGGTTCGTGAGTTTGAGCCCCATGTCACTGACAGCACATAGCCTACTTGGGATTCTGTCTCCCTCCCTCTCTCTCAGCCCCCACCCTGCTCTTGCTATCTCTTTCTCTCTTTCTCTTAAAATAAATAAATCAACTTAAAAATAATTTTAAGAAAAGTAGAAAGCAAAGTGAAAATCTTGAAAGCAGCAAGAGAAAAACTAGTCATTATATGGGAGTCCCAGTAAGAAATGAGCTGACTTATCGAAAACAGTAAATTCCGATAAGCAATCAAACAATGCAACTTACAATCACAGCAAACACCATAAGATACATAGGAATAAACCTAACCAAAGAGGTAAAAAATCTGTCCTTTGAAAACTATAAAACACTGATGGAAGAAATTGAGGATGACACAAGGAAATAGGAAAACATCCCATACCGATGGATTGGAAGAACAAATATTGTTAAAATGTCTGTTACCCAAAGCAACCTATACATTTTAATGCAATCCCTGTCAAAATGCCGCCAGCATATGTATGATACTGGAAAAACTAAACAGCAACATGCAGAAGAATGAATTTGGACCACTTTCTTACACCATAAACAAAAATAAATTCAAAATACATTAAAGATGTAAATGTGAGACTGGAAACCATCAAAATTCTAGAGAACAACACAGGCAGAAACCTCTTTGACACTGGCTGTAGCAATTTCATAGCAGACATGTCTCCTGAGGCAAGGGAAACAAAAGCAAAAATGAACTATTGGGACCTCATCAAGATAAAAAAATAAAACTTCTGCATAGCAAAGAAATAATCAACAAAACTAAAAAATAGCCTACAGAATGGGAGAAGATATTTGCAAGTGACATATGTCATAAAGGGTTAGTATCCAAAACATAAAATAATTTATAAAATTCAACAGCAAGAGAAATAATACGGTTAAAAATGGGCAGAAGACATGAACATTTTTCTAAAGAAAATATACAGATGGCTAATAGATACATGAAAAGATGTTCAGCATCACCCATCATCACAGAAATACAAATCAAAATTACAAGGAGATATCCCCTCACACCAGTCAGAATGGCTAAAACAACACAGGAAACAACTGGTGTTGGTAAGGATGCAGAGAAAAGAGAACTCTCTTAGATTGTTGTTGGAAATGTAAACTGGTGCAGCCACTCTGGAGAATAGTATGAAGGATCCTCAAGATACTAAAAACAGAACTACCTTCTGATCCAGCAATTGAACTATTAGGTGCTTATGCAATGATGCAAAAATAGTCATTCGAAGGGATACATGCACACCAATGTTTATAGAAGCATTATAGACAATAGCCAAACTATGAAAAGAGCCTAAATGTCCTTTGACTGATGAATGGATAAAGGATAAAGAAGATATGGGGTGTGTTTGTGTGCGTGTGTGTGTGTGTGTGTGTGTGTGTGCTTCTGTATATTTTTCATTATGCTATTGGTCCAGCCTTACAGTTACATAAAATTGTTTTAGACAACTATTTTTTACATGAGTAAAGAGAAAGAAGGAGAAGAAATGTAATTATATATTTTGTAATTACCTACATAACTATCTTTAACAGAACTCATCGTTTTATATTTCATTCTGATGCCATTTGCTTTTACCTTGAAGAATTTCCTTTAGAGTTTCTTGTAAGATATATCTCCAAGCAATGTTTATGTATATATGTGTATATATACATTATACATACATACATATATAATGGAATATTACTCAGCCATCAAAAAGAATAAAAACTTGCCATTTGCAATGACATGGATGGAACTAAGCAGTATTATGCTAAGCTAAATAAGTCAGTCAGAGAAAGACAAGTACTATATGATTTTACTCATATGTAGAATTTAAGAAACAAAACAAATGAACATGGGGGGAAAGGGAGGCAAACCAAGAAATAGACTTTTACCTATAGAGAGCAATCTGATGGTTACTGGAGGGGAGGTGGGGGGGGCTGGATTAAATAGGTAATGGATGTTAAGGAGGAGACTTAATTGTGATAAGCACTGAGTATTGTATGTAGCAGATGAATCACTGAATTCTACACCTGAAACTAATATTACACTGTATGGTAAGTAACCGAAATTCAAATAAAAACTTGGAGGAAAAAAAGAACATATTCAAATTGATAAAAGAAAAAAAACCAAAAAACTGTCAATCAAGATTCTGTTATCCATTATACTAATTATAAGTAATTTTCCAAAATTATGGTAAATGAAGACATTTCCAGATAAATGAAAACAGAATTCATTGCTTGGAGACATATCTTCCAAGAAATTCTAAAGGAAATTCTTCAAGGTGAAAGCAAGTGGCATCAGAATGAAATATAAAACGATGAGTTCTGTTAAAGATAATTATGTAGGTAATTACAAAATATATAATTACATTTCTTCTCCTTTTTTTCTCTTTACTGATGTAAAAAGCAGTTGTCTAAAACAATATCATGTAATTGTGCTGCTGGACCCATAACATGGAAAGGTAATACATTTGACAATAATAACACAGAAAATGTTGGTGAGAAAAAGCTATATTGGCATAAACAAATGACACCAATTAGCAACACATCCACAAGAAATGAAGAGAAAAAAACAATGGTAAATAAAAATGTTATTATAAAACAAACTTTGTAAGTATATACTTACTCTCTAAGCTTCTTTAAAATACATAATATGTATGTTATAAAATAGTAACTGTAACAATGGATTGTTGGACTTAAAGAAAATATAGACATAATATGCACACAAATAATATCATAAAAAGTGGAGGAGGGAATGAGCAATGCAGGAGGATATTTTCTATATCTCATTGGATCTAAATCTAAATGCTGGAATCCAGTAAGTTAGATTTATATTGTAAGCCCTAGTACAACCACTAAGAAAATAACTCAAGAGATAACCTAAAATTAGTAATTGTATTAAATTTTTATACTACGCAATGTTCATTTAATGTAAAGGGAATCAGGAAAGGATAAATAGAATAATTAAAAGATAATAGATAGTATAGAAAGTAACAAGCTAAGTGAAAGATACAAATCAAACCTTATCAGCAGCAACACATGAATGAGGTAACTATCAAAAGTCAAATATTGTCAGATACAATAAATAACAAGATTCAAATATAGGCTTTCTACAGGAGACATTTTTGAGTTTTAATTTGCAAAAAGGTTGAAAGTTTAATGGTGTAGAGGAAATAGCACGCAAAAAAACAATAAAAAGAACTGAAGAGACTACCCTAATATTAAACAATATAGTTATTTATTTATTTATTAGTATTATTTAAGTTTATTTATTTTGAGAGAGAAAGAGAAAGAGAGAGAGAAAACATGAGTGGGGGAGGGGCACACAAAGGGGGAGACACAGAATCTAAAACAGCCTCCAGGCTCTGAGCTGTCAGCACACAGCCCGATGCCGGACTTGAACCCATGAACCCTGAGATCATGACCTGAGCTGATCAACTGAGCCACCCAGGCACCCCAGACACAGACAGCATAGTTTTCTAAAGCAAAAATGTTACTAAACGGAGTTTTCATAATGATAAATGCTCGATCTATATTTTTTATAGCATCTACCTGGATGTTAAACAGAGCCTGGGTATCACATTCCCTTTTCTTTTTCACTCACTGAAGTTGCTGTCTGAAACATTAAATACAATGATTATAATTCCCCATACTCTCATGACCTTTTCCACTTTACTCTACTTAAATTGCCTTCAATGACAAACTTTTTGAATCTTGATTGCCTCAAGAGGCAGCAAATAGTTTCTTGTGGTTTTAATTTGCATTTCTGTCATAGGTAATGCAACTGACTGAATGTTTATGCTGCTCACCCCCATACTCATATATTGAAATTTAAAACCCAGTGCAATGGTATTTGGAGGTAGGGCCTCCACTGGAAGATTAATATCCTAATAAAGGAGAACCCAGAGAGATCTTTTGCACCTGACCATGTGTGATTACAGTGCAATGAAGCCACTAGGCACAAAATCTATTGGTATCATCTCTTGATACTTTCCAGCCTGCAGAACTGTAAAAAAAAAACTTTGTTGTTTATAAGCTACCCGGTCCAGCATTTTTGTTATAGCAGCCTGAATGGATCAAGACAGGTTATTAGTTTGATTTTGTCTAACATTTTTACGAAGTGTCTGATCAAGCCTTTGGCCCCATCTCCCCATTTTGTTTGAGATCTTTATATTGTTTTTTCTTCCTTTCTATTTGTCTTATATTTATTGATATGTTACAATCTGGATTCAACTCCATCGTTACATACATATGTAACATACATGTTTTGTGGCTTTTCCTTTTGGGCTTAATTTCTAATTTTTATGGTGTTTTATTAAATTTTTTTTTGATTTACTTAAAATCTAACTGATCATTCAAATCTTGTTTATAACTGAGGGCTGAAGAGGGAGGAGGAAAGGGGAAAGGAAATGGGGGGTGATGGTCAAGGAGGGGGGCACTTGTGGGGAAGAGCACTAGGTGTTATATGGAAACCAACTGGGAATTAACTATTAATTAAAAAAAGAGAAAAAAAATAATAATAAAACAAAACTTGTTTTTGTCTTCTTTTAGAAATACTTGCTTGTCTATAGGTCAAAGACATACTTTCTTATGTTTTCTTCAATAGGTTTCAGACTTCTACATTTCACATGTAAGCATTTCTTATAACTCACATTAATCTTATGTATGAAAAAATGAGGTAGTGTTCAAGTTTCATTTTTTCACTGTGGATCTTCAGTTGCTCTTTGCACAATTTATTAAAAATGTATTCTTTTCTATCATGAATTGCTCTGATAGCTCTATAAAAAATAAATTGGCTATATGTTTAAATGTATTTCCTGACTATTTTTTCCATTGGTACATTCATCTTTCCTATTACCAATACTGAACTTTCTTAACTAAGATACCTTTGTAGTAAGTCTTGAAATCAGGTAATGGAGGTCTTCCAAGGTTTTTATTCATTTTGTTTAAAGATTATTTTGGTTCAATTTTTTCCTTTGCAGTCCTTAAATAAAATTAAAACCAGTCTGTCAGTTTCTAAATAAAAAATTATAAAAACTGTTGGAATCCATTGATTAAATTGAATATATAGGTTAATGCAGACACATGGTATTTAAAAAATATCAAATCTTCTAATTTAGAATATCTCATTTATAAAAATCATATCTAAACTTTTTTTATACTTTTTAGTGTAGAAGCTTGCCAATTTACACTTTGTTATATAAATAATGGTTTTGTCTTTTCCTCAGGGTCACGTAGATGGAATCATAATAGTATGTAGTCTTTCTAGATGGTCTTTGTTTACTTAGTAATGAATGTCTATTTATGGCTTGCTACCTCATTTATTTTTAGCACCGAATAGCATTCCATTGTCTAGATATACTGTAGCTTATTTATCTATTTACCCTTTGAAAGACATCTTGATTTCTTCTGCGTTTTGACAATTATAAGTAGGGCTGTTATAAACATTTCTTCTTAAGTTTTTGTGTGGACACAAGCGTCAACTTTTTTTGAGTAAGAATAAGGAGTATGATTGCTGGATCATGTGGTAATAGAATGTTTAGTTTTTAAGACACCATTAAAATATCTTCCTGAATGTCTACCATTTTGCACTCCCATTGTCACCGGAGGAGAGCTCCTTTGCTTCATTCGGTACTGTCAATGTTCTGGTTTTGGGCTCTTCTAATAAGTGTGCAGTGGTATTTCACTGTCTTAATTTGCATTTCCCTGGTGGCATATGCCATGAAATGCATTTTCATATGCTTATTTAGCATCTGTATATTATCTTTGGTAAAGTGTCTGTCAGTCTTTGGCCTGTTTTTTTTTTTTTAATTGGAGTGTTAGTTTTCTTATTGTGACTTTTAAGAGGTTCCTTGTAAATTTTGAATAATAGTGTTTTAGTAGATTGGTCTTTTGCAAATGTTCTCTCCCATCTGTGGGTTTGCTTCCATTTCTCTTGATAGTATCATTCACAGAGCCAAAGTTTTTAATGTTAAACAACTTATTGACTATTTCTTCCACAGATCATATCCTTGGTGTTGTATGTTAGAAGTCATCACCATATGTGAGATTATGCAGGTTTTCTTCAATGCTATTTTCTAGGAGTATATTTTATAGATTGTTCATTTACACTTAGGTCTGAGATCTATATGGAGTATATTTTTGTGAAGAATGTTAAGTTCTGTGTTTAGATTCATTATTTTGCCTGTGGATGTCTACTTATTGCAGCAGCACTCATTAAAAACAGTGACAGCAACAACAATAACAACATCGACAAAACACTATCTCTGTTCCATTGCTTTACCCTTGATTCTTTGTCAAAGATCAATTAACAATTATGTGGGTCTTTTTTGGACTCTCTTCTATTCTCTTGCTCTATCCATATATTCTTTCTTTTTCCTTTTTTACATTAAGACTCATAAGTGGGCATTTTATGGAACAAATACAAATTTGAAATGTTTATGGTAAAATATATCAATTTTGAACAAAAATGTGTGTAATAGTGATTCTACAACTTGAAAGACAGCTCAGTTTTATTAATTTTGGTGGCATCTTCCCAACCATGTTTAACCTTTAGTATCTTCTTTCTCAAGCATAACAGAGAAAATATAGCTTTACATAACAGGACAACAAATGGAAGGAAAACAGCTGTTATAAAATTTGGTTGTATATACCATACAAATTGTTTTATATATACTCATTTATTCCAGGAAAAAAAATCAATGCATGTATTGTGCCCAGCAGAAGGGAAACAAGTCCTAGCTTATTCTGAGTATAGTGAAATTCTCTCCATGTTATAGAGCTGCTCACAGATGAATAGACGTCACAGCTAACAGGGCCAGTATTGCAAGTGCCATCATTCCCGAAGACACATAAATTTCCACTCTTCAAACCTCATGCTCAATTGAGGCATCTTCTTTATTTTGTTGGGCCTGTTGATATGCCCTGTTTAGCAGCTTGTATCTGCAGGATAGCCTCATTGGATAGGATAAACATAAATTTCTTGCTGTACAACAGAAAAGAAACTGAGAAGCACAAATTGTTTTATCTTTAACATCCATCTATCCAACAAATGTGGAGATTTCATTTATTTGGTTTCATTATGAAGCTGTACAACAGCTGCTATCATACCTGGCAAATAAACCAGTGGCAAGAGGGTGATGAAAACCATTGGTAAGACTGTTGATGACCAGGATTGGAATTGTATAAAATACTGTTTACAAAGAGTGAATTCTTTCCCTCAGAAGAATATAAAGAAAAGTCAGGATAAATTAGCAGCAATTTTAATTGGCACGCAGCACTTTGGAAAGAGTTTCTCTTTGTGCCCAAGCTTGGTGGGGGGTGAGGGTAAGGTGGGGGGAGGGAGTGGGCTATCAAATTCATCAAAATGGGTTGTTTGGTGCATGTGCAAAGGTACAGTTCTTTTCAGCATGCTGGTCTCTCCTGAGTCCTTATTCAAATAATCATCCTCTAGATATCTCCTAGGGTTCATTGTCAAAAGTTCTTCATTTGTAATGTCTTGTCTGTGCTCCATTAATTCTGTAAACAGAATTGTGTCATCCATCTGCTTCTAAGCACAACCCGATGGTAAGTTGTGGGGCAGCTGTGGTGGGGAGGTGCCAACCCCACACCTATCTGTATATTCCTTCATTGAAACCACACCGTCTTGATTTACTATAACTTTATAGTAAATCATGAAATCAGGTAGCAGCGGTTCTCCAACTTTGTTCTTCTCCTTCATATTAATGCTGGTTATTCTGGGTCTTTTGCCTCTCCATGAAAACTTTATAATCATTTTGTCTACACACACACACACACACACACACACACACACACACACACACACACCTTTTCTCAAATCTGGATTTTTAAATCTGGACTGTATCTTTATTTTTATTTTTTTCTGTTTATTTATTTATTTTTTTAACATATGCAATTATTTTCCATCATTTACACTACAGTAGTTACAATGACACTCCAAACAGAAAAGCAAAGTAAAGAATCAAATCCCCAATTTCTATTTCATGTAATTAGACTTATACAGAAATTAGAAGGTTAGGTACCAACTAGTTAATCACCTAATTTCACAGCTATCTGAAGTGGCAATTGTAATATAGCAGCTTACCTATGATACTTTCAAGATACATGATATAATTTATTACTTGCCCATAAGCTA
>NC_043704.1:24498581-24507353 GCF_006229205.1 Suricata suricatta
GACTGTATCCTTAGATCAAGAACTGACATCTTGACAACACTGGATCTTCTTATCCATTGATGTGGATTATCACCTCATTTATTTAGATATCCTATTTCATTTACCAGGGTTTATTGTTTTCCTCATATACATCTTGTACGTGTTTTGTTAGATTTATACCTATATTTCATTTTTTGGAGGTTTATATAAATGGTGTTATGTTTTTAATTTCATATTTTATTTGTTCACTGCTGGTATATAAGAAAGTGATTGAATTTATGTATTGACTTTGTATCCTGCAGTCTTATTTTTTTATATTTTTATATTCTTTGTATTTTTTTATTTTAGAAAGAGAACCAATGAGTCAGGGAAGTACAGAGGGAGAAAGAGAGAGACAGAGAGAGAATATTAAGCAGGCTCCACACTCAGCCTGAAGCCCAAGGCAAGGCTTAACCCCATGACCCTGGGACCATGACCTGGTACAAAATCAAGAGTTAGAGTCAGAGACACTCAACTTACTGAGCCACCCATGCTCTCCTATCCTGCAATCTGCTATATATCTTTTATTTTATTTTCTTGTCTTATTACATTAGCTAGGACTTTTACTATGATGTTAAAAATAAGGGGTAAAAAGGGATATTCTTACCTTGTGCTTTTTATGAAAAAGCAATGATTTCACAGTTTAGTTGCTTAGGTTTGGATTAGTAATCTAAGAAGATTTCTGACTTTTGTGGTTATATGTAACAAAAAAATAAATCACTGTGATGTTATATAAAGTAATGAGTATGTTTATATGTATTTACACAATTGATACTGGATTTAGTATGTTTTTATTTTTTTTCTTTTTTAATTTTAATATTTTTTAATGCTTTTTATTTATTTTTGAGAGACAGAGAGAGACCGCTGGAGCAGGGGAGGTCGGAGAGAGAGGGAGACACAGAATCCGAAACAGGCTCCAGGCTCTGAGCTAGCTGTCAGCACAGAGCCCGATGCAGGGCTCAAACCCATGAACTGTGAGATCTGACCTGAGCCGAAGCCGGACGCTCAACCGACTGAGCCACCCAGGCGCCCTGAATTTAGTATGTTTTTAATACATAAATAAGAATTTTTCCAAGGTTTAATAACACTTAAAATTTTCTTGAGTATTTAAAGGCTATTAGTAACATTTATACTTATCAATTACAATTTGATTTAATTTACTATGTATTATATTTTCTTGGGAATTGTGTAAATATGAAATTTTGCCATCAAAGTTTCAAACACAAATGAAAGGCTATTACTCATTTTACATTACAAAATAAAAGTTAAAATTCACTGATAGCAATTTTAAACAAAAATAAACCAGACAACACAGATATGGTTGATTCTCTGTTAACCAAGGTTTTGCTCATTTGCTCAATTTTTGGTGACACAATATTTTCTAGTCATTTTTGCAATTAGATGTGATCACATCAATGTGTTCTATCAAAAGAATTTAAACAAGTTATATTTTGTTTTTCTAAGTTAAGACTTTTGTGTGTGTGTGCAGATCTATGCCTTCTATATACTGTTCTTCTGTGGAAAGTGAGGGTATAAGAGATAGCAAGGTTGGAACATAGAAGAACTCACCTTTCTGTTTCAAAAAGTATGTAAAAGGCATTTATTATTTCCCTGAAAATGTAAATTGTCATGAGAAGCCTACCTTGTATTTCATGTGACACTCATTGTTATTGCTTCTATATTTGTAATCTAAGACAGTCTTTTTTCGATATACTGCATTTATATGGGAGGAGAAAATTCTGAAATATTTTATTAGCTTTTTCTGAAAAAACATTTCTCTCTTACTTAAACGTATCATAATTTATCATTAAATTTTAGCAAACAATTGTATAAAGAGACATAATGAGATACAATACTGTATTTAAAAAAACAACTCCTACTTATTCCTAAGAAAATTGGCACTATATTATTTTAGAGAAACTTAAAACAATGCAAAGTAACAGACATACTTGAAATATCAATCAAATTCTAATATATGATTTTAGTATTTAATGGTGTGTAGGTCATTTTTAATGTAGAGCAACACAACATAATGGGTATGAAAACGTTTCGCAGAAAATAGCTCTGCAGAACATGAAAGTAAAACTGATCACTGTTACACTAAATTTGCAGCAATACATAAAACTAACATTAGGACATTCTTCCTATAACAAATATGTATTAAACAATTTTTACATAATCCCAAATCTCTCTTCAAATTATGCGAGTTAATTACTTCAATATAAAATGTATCGAAACATTTGGTTTGGGAAATATTTGCTTACAAGTAAAGCATAGTGGTAAATAATTTTAATATCTCTACTTAAATCTCTTTTATTTGCAGTACATGTCTTTTTTAACATAAGCCTATAAGAAAGAAGCTCTGAATTAGTATACACTAATTGGCATGTTTATCTCTATTGATTTCATTCTACTCAAACTTTGTTAATTTCATGCAATCATTGCTTATTATAGCCTGAGGGGACCTCAGAGATCAATTTGTGATTCCTAGACCCTCTGTTACAGACCTGCACACTATGGCTCAGAGAAGTTAAATGGTTTTTCCCAGGTCTCACAGCTTCTTAGCAACAGAGCCAGCACTAAAATCCAGGTTGTATTTTATGTTAAGTGCTAAGATAACATTTATTTTTTTCTTACTTAGATATCATTTATTAAATCATGGGTATTTTCTTTGGGCTTTCTAAAAAGACATTGAAATACCTAATATGTTCTTTATTGTGTCCATACAAACAAGGGCTTTAGATATTTTCAATGGGTAATCATCTATCTGTAAAACTGGGAGCTGTCCCCTTGAGATTAGGAACATGACAGTGATGACCACTCTTACCTCTGTTGTTTAATATAGAGTTGGAAGTCCTATCCTCAGCAATCAGACAAAAAAATGAAATAAAGGGCATCACAACTGGCAAAGATGAAGTCCAACTTTCACTTTTTGCAGATGACATGATTCTCTACATGGAAAACCTGACAGACTTTGCCAAAAAATTGTTAGACTAGGTACATGAATTCAGCAAAGTCACCAGATACAAAATCTATGTACAGAAATCAGTTGCTTTGCTATACATCAATAATGAAGCAACAGAAAGAGAAATCAAGAAATTGCTCCTATTTACAACTGCATCAAGAACCATAAAATACCTGGGGATAAACCTAACCAAAGATGTAAAAGATCTTTATGCTAAAAACTATAGAAAACTTATGAAAGAAATTGGAGAAGACACAACAAAATGGAAAAACATTCCATGCTCATGCACTCAAAGAACAAATATTGTTAAAATGTCATTATTACCCAAAGCAATCTACACATTCAATGCAATCCCAATCAAAATTGCATCAGCATTCTTCTCAAAGCTAGACCAAACAATCCTACAATTTGTATGGAACCACAAAAGATCCTGAATAGCCAAAGTAATGTTGAAAAAGAAAAACTAAAGCTGGAGTCATCACAATCTCGGACTTTAGCCTCTACTGCAATGCTGTAATCATCAAGACAGTATGGTACTGGCACAAGAACAGATACACAGACCAATGGAGTAGAATAGAGAACCCAGATTTGGACCCACAAATGTATGGCCAACTAATCTTTGACAAAGCAAGGAAGAGTAACTAATGGGGAAAAAAAAGACAGTCTCTTTAGGAAATAGTGCTGGGAGAACTGGACAGCAACAATCAAAAGAATGAAACTGGACCACATTTTTACATCATACGCAAAAATAAACACAAAATGGATGAAAGACCTAAATGTGAATCAGGAAACCATCAAAATCCTGGTTGGCTCAGTCGGTTAAGGTCATGATCTCATGGTTTGTGTCAGCTCTGTGCTGACAGCTCGGAGCCTGGAGCCTGCTTCAGGTTCTGTGTCTCATTCTCTTCCTGCCCCTCCCCCACTTGTGCTCTGTTTCTCAAAAATAAATAAATGTAAAAAAAATTAAGAAACTTAGAAGAGAAAACAGACAACAACTTCTTTGACCTCAGTCACAGAAATTTTTTGCTCAACACATCTCTGAAGACAAGGGAAATAAAAGCAAAAATGAAATAATGGGACCTCATCAAGATAAAAAGCTTCTGTACTGCAAAGGAAACAATCAACAAAACTAAAAGGCAACTGATGAAACTGGGAAAGATATTTACAAATGACATACTGGATAAAGGGTTAGTATCCAAATCTATAAAGAACTTACCAAACGTAGCACCTGAAAAACAAATAATACAGTGAAGAAATGGGCAGAAGACATAAGTAGACATTTTTCCAAAGAAGACATCCAGATGTCCAACAGACACATGAGAAGATTTTCAACATCACTCATGATTAGGAAAATGCAAACCCAAACCACTCTGAGATACCACCTCATACCAGTCAGAGTGGCTAAAAGGAACAACCTGGAAAACTACAGATGCTGGTGAGGATGTGAAGAAACAGGAACCCTCTTGCACTGTTGGTGGGAATGCAAACTGTTGGTACAGATGCTCTGGAAAACAGTGTGGCAGTTCCTCAAAAATTTAAAAATAGTATGACCCAGCAATAACACTACTAGGAATTTATTCGAAGGATACAGGAGTGCTGATTCATAGGGGCACGTGTATGCCAATGTTTACAGTAGTGCTTTCAACAATAGCCAAATTATGGAAAGAGCCTAAATGTCCATCAACTGATGAATGGATAAAGAAGATGTGGTTTTTATGTACAATGGGATACTTACTTGGCCATGAGAAAGAATGAAATCCTGCCATTTGCAGCAACATGGATGGAACTGGAGGGTATTTTGGTAAGTGAAATAAGTAAGTCAGAGAAAGACAGGTATCATATGTTTTTACTCGTATGTGGAACTTGAGAAACTTAACAGAAGACCACAGGGTAAGGAAAGGAGAAAAAATAGCTTCAAACAGAGAAGGGAGGAGGCAAATCATTAGAGACTCTTAAATACAGAGAACAAATGGAGGGCCAATGGGGGGTGGGGGATATGAGAAACTGGATGATGGTCATTAAGGAGGGCACGTGTGGGGATGAGCGTTGAGTGTTGTATGTAAGTGATGAATCACAGGAATCTACCTCTCAAGAAGCACACTATACACTATATGTCAGCCAACTTGGTAATAAGTTATATTTAAAAATATATCCAAATAAAAATGAATTCTGTAAAAAAATTTCTTTCACATTTCACCATATTTTTAATAGCTACATTTACTGCTCTAATCTAGCATTCTGAAATGAAAGTTCTTTTTCTCCTATTCTGTTTATCCACATAAATATATTATATGCTGAATATCCTGCAACATATGTTTAGAAAAACTGTCATAATAGTCTTCAGTTAAAAGCCTGGTTATGGAGACACTGAGTGGCTCAGTTGGTTTAGTGTCTGACCTCAGCTCAAGTCATGATCTCATGGTTCGTGGGTTCAAGGCTGGCATTGGCTTCTGTGTCTTCCTCTCTCTCTGCCCCTCCCCCACTCACACTCTGTCTCTCTGTCTCTCCAAAATACATAAAAATTTTTTTAAATAAGCCTGGATATAATTTTATTCTGCAATGTAATACTGGCTACCTATTTATACCTATACTTTACTTATACCTTATTTACTTATAAGTAAGGTCCTATACTTGGAACATTGATTTAATGGAACCAATATGAATATGTATTTTCTAGCCTAAAAGCCCCAGTGAAGAATGTAAAACATGTTTTAATGTACTTGACATATACATTAAGAGAACTTGCTCCTAAACTTACTCTGAATCCTGGTTTTGTTCATCAACTGCCACAGAACCTTTGGGAAGTTCTGTTTCTCTCTGTGCTCTGTTTCTTTACCTCCAAAATGGGAATGGTAGCAGGTCCAATCTCACAGTATTGTTAGGGTTTATCCAAGTGGTTATATGTAATGATTTCAGAAAATTACCTGGCATATAAGTCCCCAAAAATGTAAGTTTTTAAAATTTATCATAAGTATGAAAATGAAAATCATTACTTGTGACTAATGAGTACAGAAGACCACATTAGCCCAGAGCTGTTTAGTGCAATAGATATGAATATTACATTCACAGGAAATACTTTCATTCATGTCAATTTTCCCATTGTATTTGAATCTCTCTTTGAGGAGGAATACTAAAATCCCTTCTATTTAAAAACTTTTATATTTTAAATGGTATGTTCCTAACTTAATATTGTCTAAATCCTGAGGTCAAGTAGAATAGTTTGACAAGGGCCTTGTCAAATACAGCAGAATCATGATCGAATAAATGTCTCCTGATTCCTATTCTGCTATAAGTCTTTATCCTGAAACACAGTAACAGACATGTGCTTGTATGGGGGTGTGTGCACATGAATTTAATGTACACTACTTTTCCTTTTCCAATTTTGTGAAGACTGCACTGTATAGTATTTTCTTTGGCTCCTATAAAACTTGTAGTATTTTGACACTAATAAAGCTCATGGATTATAAAAATTAATACTGTTAAAATGTCCATACTACTCAAAGAAATCTATAGCTTCAAAGCAATCCCTATCAAAATACCAGTAGGATATTTCACAGAACCAGAGCAAATAATTTTCTTTTTTAATGTTTATTTATTTACTTTGAGAGAGTGAGAGGGTGCATGTGAGAGAGGGAGAGGCAGAGAGAGAAGAGAATCCCAAGAAGACTCCTTGCTGTCAGCACAGAGCCTGACTTGGGGCTCAGACCATAAACCATGAGATCATGACCTGAGCAGATATCAAGATTCTTGGGGCATCTGGGTGGCTCAGTCCATTGAATGTCCAACTTTAGCTCGGCTCATGATCTCATGGCCAATGAGTTCGAGCCCTGAGTCAGGCTCTGCACTGACAACATGAGGCCTGAAGACTGCTTCAAATTCAACTCTGTGACTCCCTCTCTTTCTGCCTCTTGCCTGCTTGCACTCTGCCACTCCCTCTTTCTCAAATATAAATAAATAGTAAAAAAATTTTTAAAAAGGTTGGATACTTACCCAACTGAGATACCCACATACCCTCAGAACTAATAATTCTAAAATTTGTGCTGAACCACAAAAGATTCCAAGTAGCCAAAGCAATCTTGAGACAGAATAACAAAGCTGAAGGTATCACAATCCCAGATTTCAAACTATACTACAAAACCATAGTAATAAAAACAGTATGGTATTTCCACAAATATAGACACATAGATCAATAAAACAAAAGAGAAATCCCAGAAATAAACACCCACTTATATGGCCAATTGATCTACGATAAAGGAAACAACAATGTACAGTGGGGGAAAAACAGTCTTTTCAATAAATAGTGTTGGAAAAACTGAACAGCTACATGCAAACTAATAAAACTAGACTACTTTTTTACATCATACAAGAAAGTAAACTCAAAATGGGTTTAAGACCTATGCAAGGCCTGAAACCATAAAACTCCTAAAAGAAAATATAGGCAGTAATCTCATAGACCTAGGTCTTAATATTTTTCTAGATCTATCTCTTCAGCCAAGTAAAATGACAGCAAAAATAAACAGTTGGGACTCCACTGAACTAAGTACAATGAAGGAAACTATCAACAAAAGGGCAACTTATTAAATAGGAGAAGATATTTGCAAATGATATATCTGAGAAGGGGTTAATATCCAAAATATATGAAGAACTCATGCAACTTAACAAGAAAACAAATAGTCTGATTTAAAAATGGGCAGATGATTTGAATAGACATTTCTCCAAAGAATATATACATATGGCAAACAGACATTTGAAAAGACGTTCAGTATCACTAATCAGCAAGGAAAAGCAGATAAAAACCACAATGAGATATCACCTTGTCCAAGTCAGAATGGCTGGTATCAAAAAGAGAAGAAATAACAAGTGTTGGTGTGGATGGGGAATAAATGAACCCTTGTGCACTGTTTATGTGAATAAAACTTGGTGCAGCCACTATAGAAACTGTATAGAGGTTGCTCAAAAAGTTAAAAACAAGAATACCATATAACCCAGCAATTCCACTGCTAGGTATTCACTTGAAAACAAAACCACTAACTTGATAAGATCTAGGCACCTCTATGTTTATTGCAGCATTATTTACAATAGCCAGGTTATTGAAGCACCAAGGTGTCCATCCACTGGTGAATGGATAAAGAAGATAGGGGCACCTGGATGGCTCAGTTGGTTAGACGTGTTGGACTTTGGCTCAGATCATGACCTCAAGGTTCATGAGTTCAAGCCTCATATCGGGCTGTGTGCTGACAGCTCAGAGCCTTGAGCCTGCTTTGGATTCTGTATCTCCCTCTCTCTTTGCCCCCCCCCCCACTCATTCTTTGTCTCTTCTTTCTTTCAAAAATAAATAAACATTAAAAAATCTTAAAAAGAAGATGTGGTATAAATATACAATGGAATATTACTAAGCTATAAAAAAGACTGAACCTTTCCATTTGCAACAACATGGATGCATCTACAGGACATTATGCGAAATAAAATAAGTCAAATAGAAAACAAATGTCATATGATTTCACTTAGATGTGGAATCTAAAGAACAAAACATATCAACTAACAAACAAAATAGAAATGGACTCATAGAGAGAACAAACTGTCCTTGCCAAAAGAGAGGGAACTGGGGTGTTGGGGGGACGGGCAAAATATGTGAAGAAGATTAAGAGGTACAAGCTTCCAGTTATAAAATAAGTATGTCAATAAGGATAGTAAGTGTAGCATAGAGAATATAGTCAGTGATATTATATAACACTGTGTGGTGACAAATGGTAACTATACTTTTTGGGGTGAGAATCTTGTAATGTATA
>NC_043704.1:24507453-24509391 GCF_006229205.1 Suricata suricatta
AAAGAGAGGGAACTGGGGTGTTGGGGGGACGGGCAAAATATGTGAAGAAGATTAAGAGGTACAAGCTTCCAGTTATAAAATAAGTATGTCAATAAGGATAGTAAGTGTAGCATAGAGAATATAGTCAGTGATATTATATAACACTGTGTGGTGACAAATGGTAACTATACTTTTTGGGGTGAGAATCTTGTAATGTATACAGTTATTCAATCACTGTGTCATACACCTGTAACTAAACTAATATAATATTGTAAATCAGTATATATAATAATGTATATAAAAAAGTCTTTCAGATTTCACTGCCATAGTATCCTTTTCTTTTTTTAAGTTAAAAAAAATTTTTTAATGTTTTATTTATTTTTGATACAGAGAGAGAGAGACAGAGCATGAGAGGGGGAGGGGCAGAGAGAGAAGGAGACACAGAACCAGAAGCTGGTTTCAGGCTCTGAGCTGTCAGCACAGAGCCCGACACGGGGCTCGACTCCACGAACGTGAGATCTGACCTGAGCCGAAGTCGGAGGCTTAACCGACTGAGCCATCCAGACGCCCCAAGTTTTTTAATATTTAATTACTTTTTGAGAGAGAGACCGAGTGTGAGCAGGGGAGGGGCAGAGAGAGAAAGGGAGACACAGAACCGGAAGCACGCTCCAGGCTCTGAGCAGTCAGTACATAGCCCGACACAGACCATAAGATCAGGACCTAAGCCAAAGTCGGAGCCTTAACTGTCCGGTTAAGCCTCCTACTTCAGACTACTCCTACTTCTGACTGTAAAGAGAAGGTGAGCTAATTGGGCTGGTTCTCATATAAGCCATTCAAATGCCTGTATTTATTTCCTTTTTGGTTCATCATCCAAGCATGTTTTATAAAGACATCTCAAAAATATGATCTACAAAACATACCCTATGGTTCCATAGAATCGAACTACTACAAAACAATTTATAAATAATTATATGGATATAGAAACAGATACTATTGTCCTCTGTATATATTTGAAAGCAAATCTTCGAAACTAAATTTTTCAATAAATAAAATGTTTAGTGAGTATCATGTATTGTACTTTTCACAGTAATTCTTTGATAGTGTGTAAATTTACATAAATGACTTTGCCAGAGGGCAAACCCGGTGTTAATTTGCCTTACCAGTTAGAACACGATATTTCCTCAACTGTGTTTCAAAATTAAAGCAAGAGCACAAGAAATTTTTATAAAATTTTATTTTTTCTTCTAAAATATGATCCTAATTGCCATGGTGATCTCTGTGTAATATCAATCATAATAGCAAGAATTAATGTTTTATAGTTATTTCCAACTCTGCATGACATAGAAGGAACTGTTTTATTTTACACACAAATGTCTCTCCAACCCACTCGTAGGCAAGCTTAGAAAGAATCCTTAGTGAACAGACAATATTGATGATTTATCATATGGATCCTTTCATTATAAAGCAGGTGTCCATGCACACTGTCCTGTGTGCTATAGAACATTCATACTGAACTGTAATTCATTCAGAATGGTCCACTCTGGATGTACTCCTGGTTCAGTTCAATTACAGTTTCATCATGTACTACCAGGGTGTCCTAGATTTTATGGAATTCTCATTTTTAACAAAATTAGATGGTCTTCATGTGTCTCTCAAATGACGGCTACCACTTACTGAGATATTACTGTGTGCTAGATACCATGATAATTACTTTGCCTCTGCTATCTCCACCTTCATAACAATTCTATCAGTTGCATATGATTATCTCTATTTCACAGATGATATAACTAAGGCTTACTAATTGGACTACTCTGTACAAGATTATGAGAACAATCCATGGAAGAGCTATAATTTAAACTATGTCATTCTACATCAAAAGCTTCCAAATATTTCTTAAAAATTGAGATTATAATTAAAGAGAGTGGTTGGTTTAAGTATAGATATATAAATACATTTTTT
>NC_043704.1:24509491-24516749 GCF_006229205.1 Suricata suricatta
GTGTGTGTGTGTGTGTGTGTGTGTGTGTGTGTGTGTGTGTCTGAGAGAGAGCGTGAAGAAAAGAGAGGGAGAGGAGGGTGTGTGTGCGTTTTGGTTTACTCCATAGCTTACTGAAATAAGGATAAGAATGTTTGGCTTAAGTAAGTAGGTTGATGTACGTACTTTGAAGGTCTTTTCTCAGATGATGCACTCATCTTTGTAGGCTCAGCTCTCAGCCCATAGAGATGCTAAATAAATGGATATAAAAGAATAATAAACACATGAAAAAGAAATTAAGCTTGTATCTTTCTTGTGATTTCTAGCATTAACCACCCACGTAAAAGGGCTGAGTTTCAACATGGAATTTTAAGACAGTTAGTGCTGGAGGACACTGGGAATATGGATGGGTCTGTCTCAAGACTCAGGGCAAAGGTTTAAAGTTATGGCTATGGAATAAAGAAACAAGTATATCGCATACATGGTGTCTGAGAAAGAAAAAAAAAGCCTAAGAGCAATGACTAAATTTGTAGTTTTTAATTCCCACAAAAAATTGATCTCTTCCACCAGGCTTATTTTGCCTTTAGTATTCATCACACAGTAAGAATAAATATATGGCATAGTTCCACTGAGTAAGCACGTGAGTACGTGTGGCTTTTCTCATTGAGACTGGTTGCTGCAACAAATACAACTTTTTTAATTTTTGTTTTTTTTAATGTTTGTTTATTTTTGAGAGAGACAGAGAGAAAAAGAGCATGAGTGAGAAAGGGGCAGAGAGACACAGATCCAAAGCAGACTTAAGGCTCTGAGTTGTCAGCACGGAGCCCGATGGGGACCTCGAACTCACAAACTATGAGATTATGACCTGAGTGGAAGTTTGATGCTTAACCGACAAAGCCACTCAGGTGCCCCTAACATAATTTCTAATAACAATCATTTTCTTTTTGAGGGGTTGAATTTATCATACAACTTAAGCTTGAGAATTACGTATATATTTTTTATTTGTTTTTGTTTTGTTTTGTTTCTGACAGCCATGGAATTTGCTTTAAAAATCAATCATTACTAAAAAGAAAAATAATTAGATAATGCTATAAAGTTAGTTTATTGTTGTTTAGTATTGTCACATTAATATATTCCCAGATATCAAGCAAACGATCAGTTTAAACAAAAATACACTAACAATGACTAAAATAATTCCAGTTAAGGAACAATGGTTTGCTTTGTATACTGCTGGGTATTTATTTCAGTCATCATGGTAACCACATGGGATAAATTTATTTTCAAACAGTGGATCCACACTGCTGCCAACACTATTCCAATGATTTATTCTAGAATTCAAGTCTCTGCAGAGCATCATGCGTCTCTCCCAGGAGAGGACAATTGTTCCTGTGTCCTAAGGCTTTGACTCTGTCTCTCATTTAACATTAGTCAATAAAATAACAATTGTGTTAAGAGGGAACTCAGCCTCCTTGTTCCTTAGTCAATGTAGTAATTGCCCAGATAAACCTGTTCCTTTCAGAAGCAATTTTTTCATATGGGATAGGTTCAGTGGCCTCTTCAGAGACAGAATCAATAATAAGAATTTGAAAACATTTTCACAGGTATAAAATCACAAATTAAAATGCCCTATAATTCAGAGGATTGTTTTTCTTGTTTGTTCCCCTATACACACAAAATAAACTTTATATTTTATTCAATACACAAAAAATAATTAAAATAAAGGTCATACATTGAAAGGGTCTGAAGAATTACTTGTTTTAGTTTGTTGATTGGTATATACTAAAATTTTTAGTAGTTGTTTCTCTCCTGTTCTTTCTCTACTTTATTATTTTTCTCTCCCTGCTTATCTCTCACTTTTTTTCTAGACACATTTAAAAAAAGAAAAATGGATAAAAGGCCAAAATTTTGTTCATTTTTTCCTGTGCCAGTATTCTAATACTTTTCATATTTAATCCATTAAATATGTAGAAAAATACATTTGAGTATATATATTGAGTAATGACCCTACCCTGATAAATAAAATGCTTTAGATTCAAAATTTTCTCTATCTTTCTGGAACACAGGTTTACAGAAAAGGTGATCAGTTACTATGACAACTGGGCAGCCAGGTGACCATAACCATTTATGTATGCAGATAGATTCTAAATAAACTTATTGATAGATTTCTTACAAAATTTGTTGTTCAAAAATGTTAGTAAATACTGCACTTACTCTCTTTTCAATTAATTTAACCTAACTCTTGGTTTGCAATCTTACATACACTCTTCCTTTATGTCCTTTTATTACTGCTGCCTGCTGTTACTTACTAGAAATTTAACCAGTAATAATTGTTATATTAACTAAAATAAGTTTAACTCTGATAGACATTTAAGCAAAACAACAAAACACCAACTTTATAAATCCTAATTAGGTTACAGTAAAAAGTGCTAATAGCAATTACCCACATGTTAAATATATGCACAAATACAATTATGTATATGCTAATAGTATTATAACATTGACAATATATATCCTTCATTATGTGCCAGGCATTGTTATAGTCACTCTACAGAACCTTCTGAGTTGATGAAGATGGAAAGTGAGGCACAGAGAGGTTAAATAATTTGACCAAGCAAACAGAAGATAGATGATAACCTAGAACTCAGCTCCAGGCATCCTGGCTCCAAAGACTGTTGAGGATACAGGAAAAAAGTAAAATTTTCAGAGTGGAAGTATTTGTGTGATTTATTTGGATCCTTATTCATACTTTAAATGTTTATATGTGTTGTTCAAGAAGACTAATCATAGAACTTAAATGCTTGAAGGGACCTTAATCTAATCACCAGGGGTTTGCTTTTATATTTTTACTGAAATTTAATTCCTGCAATTCAATTTATCAATTTAAACATACAGCTCAATGTATTTTAGTATATTCACAAGGTTGAGCAACTATCATTATAATTTATTATTTTTAATGTTTTTTTTTTTTTTGACAAAGAAAGCACCCTCGGTGGGAAAGGGCAGAGAGAGGAAGACAGAGGATCCCAAGCAGGCTTCACTCTCAGCACGGAGCCTGACATTAGGCTCAATCCCATAAACCATGAGATCATGACTTGAGCCTAAATCAAGAGTCTGATGCTTAACCAACTGAGCCATCCAAGAACCCCTAATTATAGAGGTATTTTCATCACCCAAAAAAACAAAAAAATAAAAAACAAAACCAATAAACAAAAAACCTGCAGAGCCATTATAATTCATCACCATTCCTGGTACCATTTTCCCCTTCTCCATCCCCAGGTGCCACAGATCTTTCTTTCTTATGAATCTGCCCATTCAAGACATTTCACACAAAGAGATTCACACGAAATTTAGTCTTCTGGGTGTGCTCTTTGATGTAGAATAAAGTTTTCAAGGTCCTTCCATGTTGTCATATGTTTCTATGCTTTTTATTTTTTATTGTTAGATTATACTCCATTATATCAATATATGATATTTTGTTTATCCTTTGATCAATATGGTACATATGGGCTCTTTTCACATTTGGGCTATTATAAATAATGCTGCTATAAGCACTTATGTACACATTATTATGTGCATGGATGTTTTCAATTTTCTTGGATAACTATCTAGGAGTGAAATCATTGGGCCATATGGTGATTCTTTATCCTTTTGAGGAACTGTCAACCTTCCTTCTAAAGTGGGTGTACCAGTTTATATTTTCACCAGCAATGTATAGGATGGAGATTTTTCTACATGCTTATCAACAGTTCTTATTGCTTGTTTTCTTATTATAGTCATCCTAGTGTGTGGGAAGTGACATCTTAATGGAATTTTGATCTGAATACCTAAAGACAAATGATGTTGAAATTGCTTCAAGTGTTTATTGGTCATATCATTATATGGTATTCTTTGGAAAAATGTCTATTCAAAAATTTTGGCCATATTTTACTTGGGTTGTCTTTTTTATTTTTAAGTTGTAAAAGCTGTTTTTCATTTTTTATTTTGTTTTGTTTTTATAAAATCTGGATAGCAGATTTTGCTATCAAGCAAAAATTTTCTCCCATAATTTGGATTGTATTTTCACTTTCTTGATGCAGTCTTTCAGAGCATAACAGTTTTAATTTTTAATAAAACCTAGCTGATTTTGTACACTAGTATTGTATTCTATTATAAATATGGCAAACTTGTATGTTGGTGCTAATTGTTTTGTGGGCTCCTTATAATTTTTCCAGATACAAAATCAAGTCATCTTCAAATAGAGATAGTTTTACAATATTCCATTCTCTCCTTGGTGAATTTTATTTATTTTTCTCTTGGTAAAAGACCACCAGTCTCTATGGTAAAACCACCAGTACATTATTGAATAAAATGGTTTGACCCACTTGTGATGCTAGGGAGAAAGTTTTCAGATTTTCACCCCTGAGTATGATATTAGGTATGGGGTTTTCATATATGTCCTTTATTGGGTTCATAAAGTCCCATTTTTTTCCCTAGTTTGTTGTGTTTTTATCAAGAAAATGTGTGGATTTTGCTAAATGTGATTTCTACTTTTGTTGAAAAGGTAATGTGGTTTCTGCTCTTTATTCTGTTGTTCTGACATTATTTAATCGTTTTTGTATGTTAAAACCCATTGCATTCTGGGAATATATCCCATGTCTTTTTGCTGTATAGTTCTTCTATGTTGCTGGAATTGGTTTGCTAATATTTTGTTGAGGATTTTTACATCTATATTTTTAAGTGTTGTGGGTTTGAGGATTTCAGGTTTGATCAAGGAAAAAGATATGAATACTAGGTGGCAGTGGCACATAGGGAGCTGTACTTGGGTAGCACTTTGACAAGTCCCTCGTAGATAAGACCTTCCAGAGACAACAATACAGGGCCACCTCCCAGAAGAGGGCAGGGTACTCCTGGGACTCAAGGGACTTGGAGAGGGGCTTTCTTTACCTGTCCAGGGACTGTTGCTCAGGAGCATAGTCGGAATTTCCAAGTCCGAGGACTCTAAAGGGAAGCAGTGGCTTGGGGGCTTTTGCAGCCCCAGGGCTTTATCTATGGATAAATTTGGGTTGCCTGTTTGTAAAATATGCAAAGTTAGGGAGGTTTTAAATGGCCACAAAACTTTTTGCTTGGGAGGTGCCTGGCTTGTGGAACACGTGACTCTTGATTTCAGAATTGGGAGTTCAAGCCTCAAGTTGGGTGTAGAGATTACCTAAAAATAAATAAATAAAATCTTTAAACAACAACACCATCAACAACAAAGTGCTAACTTGGGCTATATTTAAAGCAGTTAGACTTGTAAATAGTTGAGTTTGTTGCCAACAAGCTTTTGAGCTAACAGTCCAATCTTGTAAAGAAGTAAACACCATAGGGCCAACATAGAGAAACCATCTTTGGCTAATTTATATATCAATAAGGAAATTCAGTCTGTAGTTTTTCTTTTGATGTATTTTTTAGTTTGGGGTATCAGAGTAATACTGGCCTGACAGTTATAAGTATTCCTTCCTTTTCTTCATTTGGGATAGTTTGAGAAAGTTTGGTAGAAATCACTAGTGAATTATTCAGTTTGGAGCTTTTCTTTGTGAGAAGTCTTTTATTATTAATTTAATATCTTTACTTGTCAAAGGTCTTTTCAGATTTTATATTTCTTTTTGGATACAGTTTAATATTTGTGTCTTTCTGAGGATTTGTTTTATCTAGGTTATTTAACTTGTTGACATATAATTTCTCATAGCTTTTCTTTATAATCATTTTGATTTCTCTAAGGCCAGTTACAATACCCTATTTGCATTTATGATTTTGTGAATTTGAATCTTCTCTCTTTTTTTCTTGGTCAGTCCATTTAGATGTTGTCAATTTAAATGATACTATCCAAGGACCAATGTTGGTTTGGTGATTTTTTCCATTATTTTCTCTTTTCCATTCCATTTATTACTGCCCAATCTTTATTGTCTCCTTCTTTCTGTTTGCACTGGGCTAAGTTTGCTCCTCTTTTTCCAATTTCTTCAGGTAGAAGCTGAGGTTACTCATTTGAACTATTTCTTCATTTTTCATAATAACTTTCATAGTTATAAATTCCCCAGTAAGCACTGATTTTGGTGAATTCCATTCGGTTTTGCATGTTGTGTATTTGTTTTTATTTATTTCAAAGTATTTCCTATTATTTCTAGTGGGTTTTTTTCTTTGACTCATTGTTATTTAGAAGCTTATTGTTTGCTTTTCACAATCTGTTAATTGCCTAATATTTTTTCTGTTATTTTCTGATGTAATTCCACTGTGATCACAGAACATACATTGTATGATTTTAGTAGTTTAAAATGTATAAAGGGTTTTTGTAATAATAATAGCTTTTGGTAAAATAATAGTCTAACATATAGTCTATCCTAGCAAACATTACATAGCACTGTGTGTTCTGCTGTGGTTTTCTGGAGTTACATTTCCACCATTACATTATTACTGTCATACAAAATACATCTTAACCATTGTAAATCCATCAATAACATTTTTTACATTGTTTATGCAGTTGTTTTTAACAATGATAGAAAAAAGAGTTGCAACAAAAATATATTTATACTGTCTTTATACTACCTATACAGTTAGATTTACTGGTGCTTTTTATTTCTTTGCACGGATTTAAGTTACTACCTGGTTTCATTTTGGCCGGAAGGACTTCCTTTAGTTATTTCTTGCACAGCAGGTCTACTAGCAAGGCAGGCTCTCTATTTTTATTGATCTGAAAAAGTCTACATTTCTCCTTCAATTTTGAAGGAACTTTTAGCAGGATACTGAAATTGGAAATGACATTATGTTTCTTTTGACACATGTCATCTGTCTTTTGGCCTCCACAGTTTCTGATGGGAAGTTGGCTCACTGGGATTCTTTCTGTAGGTGAGGAGTCATTTTACTCTTGGTGCTTTCAAAATCTTTTTTCTGTCTTTATCTTTAAATATTTTGAATATAATAGACATAGGTGGATCTATTTGTGTTTAACCACTTATACCTCATTAAGCTTCTTAAATATGTAGATTTATTAGTATTCATCTAATATTGAGTTTTGCACCACGATTTTTGTAGTATCTTTTGTGCCTTTCTCTCTTCTTTTTCTAGAGAAATAGAAGATACAGGTACATATACGTACACATGTAGGTACAATTGCACATTTAGGTACACTTGATGGTGACTCACAATTCTATGAGGTTCTGCTCATTTCTCTTCATTTCCTTTCTTTGTACTCCTTACCCAGGATAATCTCTATTGGCTTATATTCATGTTTGCTAATTCTTTCTTATTCTAGATCAAACTGTTGTGT
>NC_043704.1:24516849-24518160 GCF_006229205.1 Suricata suricatta
AATAGAAGATACAGGTACATATACGTACACATGTAGGTACAATTGCACATTTAGGTACACTTGATGGTGACTCACAATTCTATGAGGTTCTGCTCATTTCTCTTCATTTCCTTTCTTTGTACTCCTTACCCAGGATAATCTCTATTGGCTTATATTCATGTTTGCTAATTCTTTCTTATTCTAGATCAAACTGTTGTGTAGACTTTCTAGTGAATTTCCTTTTAATTTAGTTATTTAGTTACTGTACTTTTCAACTCAAAAATTTTTATTTGGGTTTTTTTCATAATTTTATCTGTTTATTAGTATTCTCTATGTGATAAGACATCACTGTCATACCTTTCTTTAATTCTTCATTCATAAGGCTTCTTTTCTTCATTGAACATATTTATAATGGTAACTTAAATTCTTTGTCTTCAAAGTCCCAAATCTGGTCCTTCTCGGAAAAACTTTCTGTTGTATCTTTTTTTCCTTTATATGTGCTTATTTTTCTATTTCTTTCAATAACATACACTTTATTGTTAAAAATTGGGTATTGTAGATTTTAGATAATATAATAACCCTGGTATCATATTCTTTTACTTCCAAACGTTATTTTTAGCTCAGGTCATGAAGTCACATTTCATGCGTTGAGCCCTGTATTAAGTTCTTCACTGTCAGTGAGGAGCCTGCTTGGGAGTCTCTCTCTCCCTTGTCTCTCTGACCTTACCCCATTCTGGCTCACATACTCTCTCTCGCTCTCAAAATAAATATATAAACATAAAAAACCCACATTTTTGCCCTTATTGCCGAGTATTTGTTTAACAGCTTTCCTGGAATAATTTATGGATTCTGTATTTCTACTACTGTGTGATCCCTGAATTTTTGGCTACATTAAAAAAAATATTTTTCAGCTTGCCTTCCTGTTGTTAACACCTGCTATTATAATTTAGGAGACAACCAATTACTGGTCATATTTCTTTAACTGTCTTGACTGTGTGTCTTCTGCCCTTAACCACTGACAAGAGAATCTTCGTGAGAAGATAAAATTATGAAAAAAACCCAAATAAAAATTTTTGAGTTGAAAAGTACAGTAACTAAATAACTAAATTAAAAGGAAATTCACTAGAAAGTCTACACAACAGTTTGATCTAGAATAAGAAAGAATTAGCAAACATGAATATAAGCCAATAGAGATTATCCTGGGTAAGGAGTACAAAGAAAGGAAATGAAGAGAAATGAGCAGAACCTCATAGAATTGTGAGTCACCATCAAGTGTACCTAAATGTGCAATTGTACCTACATGTGTACGTATATGTACCTGTATCTTCTATT
>NC_043704.1:24518260-24581242 GCF_006229205.1 Suricata suricatta
ACACAACAGTTTGATCTAGAATAAGAAAGAATTAGCAAACATGAATATAAGCCAATAGAGATTATCCTGGGTAAGGAGTACAAAGAAAGGAAATGAAGAGAAATGAGCAGAACCTCATAGAATTGTGAGTCACCATCAAGTGTACCTAAATGTGCAATTGTACCTACATGTGTACGTATATGTACCTGTATCTTCTATTCAAACTGCAGACAGTTTATAAAACAGCCTTAGTTTTAATTTTCCAGTTTTGTAGCCTGAGGTCAGTGATCAGTGCTTTTTCTTTCTCTAGGTATTCTCTGGGCATGTTATCAGTCTGGTACATACATTCAGCCTTTTAGATCAGCAGGAATATAGTGGGGCTTTTCAGAATTAATAATGGTCCTGGAATTTGACTGTTTTGCGACTTCAGAATAGATAAAGGATGAATCTGAGAAGATGAAAAGTTTATTTAAATAATCATTGGCAATGGGGAAGGGAAGCTGAACCTGAATATTGAAATAAGAATCTAAACATTCTTCCCTTTAAGTTTAAAAATATTTCATGCTCTAATAAAAAAAAAGTTTGTTGTGAATTGTTCCTTACCTTAAAGATATTTATGTGATAGATTTGCTAAAATTTATTGGAAATATGAGATGCCATCTTTTTTCAGACAGAAGAAAAGCTTTCCATTAAATGGACATGAGCAAATTAGAGTTTATGTTTGAAATACTGATATATCAGAGTCAAGTAAATAATCACCAACAAGATGATGTAATTTTTAATGATTTTTTTTGCTGTTTCATTTAATCATCTGCTAAAAAGATGTAAAATAGAAACCTATTGGTTATAATGTATTACTAGTAAGCGAATTTGTCAGTACAACTTAAATATGACCTTTGAGACTCAAATTATTATTCATAACACCTGGTCATTATTTTTAACAATGATTTAGAATTAATTTTGTGAGGTAAGATAAGTAAGTTACATAAGTATAAATGTATTGTAACCCTAAGCTCTGTAAATTGCTAAATAAATTTTTAAAAATTATTTATAAAAATATTAAGCTTAAGCTGTTTTAAACAATTCAAAATATTCTTTAGAATTTCATTATAGTTTGATTACAAAATACATACTTTTTTAGATTTTCATTTACTTATTATTGAGAGAGAGAGAGCACACAAGAAGGGAAGAGTCAGAGAGAGAGGGGAGGACACAGAGTGCTGTGAGCACAGAGCCCAATGAAGGGCTCAACTTAAGAACTGTGAGATCATGACCTGAGCCAAAGTCAGATGCTTAACCAACTGAGCCACCCAGGTGCCACAAAATACATAACTTTTAACCATAGATTTTTATAGTTATTAGAGACCATTACTAAAGGGAATTACTAAACTATTCATTATAGTTTCCAGAAACAAAAGAGTAATATGCTCAGAGTCTCTAACTTTTTGCCAATGATGCATTGGAGGTAAAATGAACTTTGTACCCATGAGAAATCCTTGAGAATAAGAATAAAATATTGAATGGTAAAAAGGTTCATAATAAAAGTATTAAAATAAACAATTTGATTTCATTTAAACTAGCAATCTGGATATTAGGAAACTGAATGTGATCAACAAAAGATACACACAAGTGTGCACACACGTACATGCGTATACAAAGTCAATAATTTCCGTGAGAAGCATTAATTTGAACCAATATATAGGCAATGGGTAATGTTTTCACTTTCCACCAGTTGTTTGGTTCTTATATAAAATCTACTTTGGCAACATTTTTGCAAAAAATAAAGAGAACAAATTGAGAATGGTTTCATGGTCTAATAATGATTAGTATTTTTGTAGATCATAGAAGTATGAAATATTTCAGTTAATACTTTGGAAATGAAAAACAAAAACATTAACATAATTGAAGAGATGTAAAATGATGGTATGTTCTAAAATTTGCATAGACTTTGAATTCTCCATGCATTTGGAAGAAGATAATTTAACTGCATATAATATTCTATAAAATTCAAATTTAAAAGAATGTATTTTATTTCTAATTTATTCAGTAAAATGAATAGATTATCCCTTGTTTAGAAATGATAGTCTTAAGAATTAAAAAAAATAAGTATGCATTTATGACAGCTGGCAGAATTATAAACAATATGTATAACAATGAAATCCAAGGCACATGAGACTTGAAGTCCAAATCTAATTAAGTAAATTCTATAAAATGAAATTAATTGTGTTTACCACCAAAACACCATCTGCTTCTAATAACTGAAAATAGTGAAGAAAATGGAAGAGCTGTAGTAGGCTGAAAAATATTTCTGATTTTACTTCACAGTGAAAAACCCAAACAAGACTCTCTTAACTGTTGTATATAACATTACAGAATTTTCTTAACCAACTATCAATTGTTAGACATATAACTATTTCTGTCAAGTTATTTAATTATGCATATATGTGTATGCATCCATATTTATATCTATAGTCTTTTCTGTGCCTATGAATCAAATACATTTTTCTCTACTAGTGAGAAGGACAACTTAACAAATTATTACTGTTTTCCATATATTCTCTGATTTTTTTACTCTCCCATGGTGAGTTTATAAATTTTGGGGTTATAGATCAGTGCTCAACTGCTTAAGAAAAAAACTGCCAAAAGTCTTTTATGATAGCTAGAAACTGAATTCTGTGATTTTGGCAGTTATTAATTGGTAAAGTGAAAGACACATATAATGTAGTTCTATAAAATGAGACAATAAAGACTTTGAGGATAAATACCATTTCTGTGATATTTACTTATTTTTTGTCCCAACAGGCCTGGAGGTTAAAGTCTCTAATTCTGTTAATATTTCTTCAATTGGAAAGCCATATACTTTGTTTTGCAGTATTACAGATACAGTTCTTGTGCTACTGAAATTGTTTTACTAAAATAGTTTAACGAATCTCTGAAGTATTATCTTGATAATAATTCTGAGTAAAAATATTTTTAAATTGAAATGGGAATAAGTTGTACTGCCTTTGCTCCATTTCTTTTCTCCTTCCACCAATTGGATATTAATACATTACTTTAAACTTCACCTGGAGGCATTTAAACTAAAAAAAAATTGTAGAACTCTGAAAAGCAGAAAAGCAGAAAATCTCATGATGATTTTTTAAAGAGCTTGCCTTTTGCAATCTGAGAAAATATAGCTCTTACAAAAATTTTGCTTCTGTATATTTCTAAAATGAGAGTGAATGATTGTAGTACAAAGAATGTGTTTAAATAGTTGATAGTAAAATAATCCTCTATGAACTAATATTATTTTAGCGAAGTTGACATATTCTTTTCTCATGCTTGTGTGCTTTTATTTTCTTATAGCCTTCTAAATTTTGTCATCTTTATTAAGAACTTCTGGGACTCTTGCATCTCAGTAAGATAAAAGATTGTGATATAAGAACAACATTCCCTAGATGTTTAGTGGAACCATCTACTTTTGATAATAGTTTCAAAGGCATAGTGTTTATAAAACTCTAAGTATAAAGTTACAGTAAACATGGATTAGACTTCACTGACAGTCTCAAATGATATAAAACCAATTTTCTTATAGAGTGTGGGAGGAGGTAAGAAATCCTTAACACTTGGATCATGTAGATAAGGTGATAATGTAAAACCTACTGAGGAAGTGGAGGAGAAACAACAGAAAGGGACAAACAGGCAACATGCAGAAGTATCTCAGTATAATTAGCATGGATTAAATTGTGAGAACTGTATAATCAAGTTGATTATACTCTCTTGCAATATTAGGGGTTCTGAGCCACATAGATACATTAGTCTCTCATGTATTAAAGATAGCCACAATTTCTTGCTACTTTTCCTGTTAAGAGGTGGAATATAAGTCTACTCTCTTTGATATTTGTTCTTTTTTAATTTTTTAATATTTTTTATTTTATTTTTGAGAGATAGAGAGAGCACGAGCATGGGAGGGTCAGAGAGAGAGAGGGACACAGAGAATCCAAAATAGGCTTCAGACTCTGAGTTAGCTGTCAGCACAGAGCCCAATGCGGGGCTTGAACCCACAAACTGTGAGATCATGACCTGAGCTGAAGCCAAACGTTTAACTGACTGAGCCACCCAGGCGCCCCAATTCTACTCTCTTTGAATCAGGGTTTGCCTTAATTATTTACTTGATTAACTGAATGTATGGAAAGGTACTTTCAGGAATTCCAAAGCTACTTCACAAGAAGCCTTGCAGCTTCCACCCAGACGTTGAAATGCTGCCATTAGGGGAACACAGCCATTGTGAAAAAAGATCAACAATCTTGAAATTGTCATTGTCATACTGAAGAGAGAGGCAAGGAAGAAGAGAGGAGAAAACTTCTGCCTGGGTAGCCTCAGCTAGTCCATCCCATCCAGCCTAGAGATCAGGTCTCAGACATGTGAGCAAATGTGATATTTTTGGATCAGCCAACAGTCAGAACTAAGACTCCAGACCTGGGGCTCCAGTTAAGGCATCAGAATCATCTCATCTTCAACTGTTTGAGCCACCTAAGCTCAATCATTGTGGAGCAGATATGAGTCCTCTGTTATAAACTGCCAAAATTCTCACCCATAAAGCTGTGAGCGCTTTAAAATAGTTGTTGTTTTGTCTAATTACATTTTTTAGGGTTTTCTTTTACAGCAGAAATACCCCCAAATGAAATGAACTGGAAACACTCTAGTGAATAAAAATAAGACACATAAAAATGCTTTCATAGTCCATATTTGACAGTGGGGAAACTGATATCAACATTTATCATCTTTGGCCAGAGGAAGTATGTCAATTTGTGTGTTGTGTGTGCCCATACATGTGTTGGGTAAAGGGATGTTAAATAGGATCGCACAAAGATCCAGGACTTCTCCTATCACTCCCCATATAGGAAATACATGGTATTGTGTGTTTTGTCCCCAATTATTCTGTTTCTAGTTCCTTAATTTAAAACCTTCAACATTACCATAATACAGAGAGAATTACAAGAACAGATTTTAAAAAGGCAGCTAACAAAAACAGACAGGGCTCAAAATAGAGTAATCCATAGAATAATATGAAAACTGGGCAGCATGTACATCCTGTCTTACACATACTTAGCATTTGTAATTTTAACATTTGTAATTTAGCATTTGTAATTCTTGGTACAACTTGTAGTAATGAGCAACTGCATTGAGGCAAGTATGTTTGCAGACCTTCTGGGGAGAGTAGCTTTTAACTTGATAACCAATGATTTGACCATGCTGTATCCAAATGAACCATATTTTTGAATATTTCTTTATTGATCACGTTTTTTTTTCCTGCCATGCTCTGTAATCACATTCTTATGGAAAGTGTGAAACTCCCCTCAACAAAGAAAAAGGGATATAGAAAATACATGTGATCAGAAATGAAGGGCATATTAAGAGATCAGGCTCCAGGTGGCTTGTTCATTCCTTGTTACATACTTGGGGACAGAGGACTCTGGACTACAGAATGATGTTCTGACCCGGGGTAATATCACCAAAAGGGGAGAATTTGGAAACATTTCAGGTCTTTTTCACATTGAATTGGAATTTGGTGTGATGTTAGACACTCTGCCTGGCATGAATTAATCTGGCGTAAGACAGATTTATCTGCCCCCAAATACCCATAGATGGGGTACCAAGCTGTTTGATTTTCATAGAATATCTGGATAAAAACTCATGACTCCAAGAGAGACCTTGTATAGTTGACTCTTGAACAATGTAAGTGTCAGAGCTGCCAACCCACCACATAGCTGACAATCCTCACTTAACTTTTGAGATTCCAAAGACCTAACCGCTAATAGCCTACTGTTGATGGAAAGCCTTACCAGCAACATTAACTGTCAATTACCACGTATTTTTTATGTTATATGTATTATATACTGCATTCATACAATAAAGTAAGCTAAAGAGCAGAAAATACTATTAAGAAAATCTTAAGAAAGAGAAAATACATTTATAGTACTGCATTGTATTTATTTTTTTAAAAATCTGTGTATAAATGGACCTGTGCAGTTCAAACTCATGTTGTTGAATAGTCACTGTATTTGGCTCTCCCAACAGTGTGTCTAGGTTCAAAAGCTTGACTCCATCCCTTATTTTCTGATTGATGTGGGTACACCTTAACTTATCATTATTTTTATATTTCTTAAAATAAAGATCAATTGTAATCACTTCAAAGCATTTTGTGAGTGTTCAGTAATTTACTGTATAGAAAGAACATCTATAGTCACAGAACACTTTCCAAATGTTAGATGATAATAATTATCATTACTATTATTATTATTTCCTTGCAGAATTGAGAAAATTATGTGCTCAGAGACTCTTTTTTATAGTTGGAAATATGTAAAGATCTTATGGTTTAATCCCCTACAAATTACCATTCTGTTATATCTTAGAAATTGGCATTAATTTGCAATACTAAGAGTTGGGTGCAAACTGTAAAGGCCTATTGTTAGGGAATTCTTAATATGTGTATTGTCCTCTTAATGTTGTAAACAGGCTTTATATCTGTGTTAATCAAACATGGGGGAAGAGTTTAGCCTGACTATTGGCGGCAATATTCCAAAGTCCTTAGAAAACAGAACAGAGCCTTAGCTCTCATCTTTTCATTTGTTGCCTTTGCCAGACTTATCTACGTCTTTACACATGTTTACATCATTTTATATAGAACAGAAACTTAAAGTAAAAACTGCAACAATGGGGCCACCGAAGTAACATGAATGAATGAACGGATTCATTGCACAAAGTTATGTGTGTGTATGCATATGTATGAGTGTGCACGAATACATAGTTGTGATGCACATATAGACATGTGTACATAAATTTTATACAGGCCTACTCTTTTGTCTCTCAATCTGAAGGAAATATTACCTTATGCATGTCCATCACAACTCAAATAATCAAGACATAATTTCATTTTTCTTAAATAGTTCTTAACAGTAGTTCAAGAATTATGAGAGGCAATGAACATTGTAGTGAACAGTAGAACACAGGCCCATCTAAGGGAAGCAGGCTCCTGCTTATCTCCAAACAATTGCTCCCAAAAGTTGAGAGTATTTTAGAGATCTTGTTGACAAGCTTAATATTCTGTTGAGAAAAGCTGAAAATTGGAATTTTATGTGAAATACCACAATTACTAAAAGCTAAATATGTATTTTTAGAGACCACAGGCACAACCTTTACACCAGTGTCTTTGGAATAAAACAAAATCCATTTGGACTAAAATTTTTTAAGAGTCTGAAATTGGCTATATCTGCAAGGTACAATGATGAAGGGATAGAATTGAAGACTGTCTATTTTATAATCCTTTCCTTTAAAGTTTATTATTATTTATTTTGAGAGACAGAGCACAAGCAGGTGAGGATCAACATGGAGCCCAATGCAGGGCTCAATCCATGAACCTAAGAGATCATAACCTGAGCTTAAGTCAAGAGTCAAACATTTAAATGACTTGAGCCACTCAGGAGCCCCTATTATAATCCTTCTAATGAAGAAAATTACTTCTTTATAAAATTCAAATAAAATGTATAAAATGTTTGTGTAGGTAATACTTCAATGTAAATTTTCTCTTAATTTTAAAAGGCTAAATAAATGACAGAATTTTTATGGGACATTATTTCACTTTGTCCTATAGTGTGATGCTTCGATCTATCTCTATAGCCATAGTATATGATTCCAGCCAGCTGCTGCTTTCATCTAAGAGTTGTGCTTCTAAACCTGAATTACTCTCATTGACATACAAAATTTCTCATCCTTCTTAAGATCTGAATGTTATATATTTCAACCATATTCCCTCCTTGAGCTATTATTATACTACTTCCATTCCAACCATTAAAATTAAAAAAAATTAATATTTTATTTATTTATTTTTGAGAGAGAGAGAGAGAGAGAGAGAGAGAGAGGGAGGGAGAGAGACAGCATGAGCAGGGGAGGGTCAGAGAGAGAGGGAGATACAGAATCTGAAGACAGGCTCCAGGCTCTGAGCTAGCTGTCAGCACAGAGCCTGAGGCGGGGCTCAAACCCACAAACTGTGGGATCATGACCTGAGCCGAAATGGGACAGTCAACGGACTGAGCCACCCAGGCGCCCAAATTTTTTTAAAATATGATTTGAAAAAGTAGTCCATACTTTCCAGTTATATTTTCATACTTCCATTTTCCTTCGTGTATGTTGTAATATTTCAGTGTCCTGATAATTCCAAACAAGCCACAATAGAAAAAAATCTCACCCCTTTGGGGTTTTAGAGGTGGAGGTGATGGAGGAGGGCACTTGTGGGGAAGAGCACTGGGTGTTGTATGGAAACTAATTTGACAATAAACTACTTAAAATAAATAAATAAATAAAATTTACCTTTAAGACATTTCTCTGATACCTTTCATGATAATATTTCAGTTTGAAACATTTTCTCTTATATTCAATGTTTAACCCATAATTTATGTAGTAATGTATGGCTTCGCTGACAAATACTCGATGATTTTCTATACATAATATGTTTAGTAATTTCTAATTTAATTCTTTTGCACTCACAACACAAACTTTGAATAATATCAGACTTTTGAAATTTATTGCAACTTCGGCTCAAAATATCATCTGTATTGGTGAATATTCCATGTTTATTTAAAATGTGACTTCAGTTTTTGGATGTAGTGTTCTATTAATGTCAATTAAGACAAGGGGCTACTTTCTTTTCACAATTATTTGTCCAGTTGTTTATCAATAATTAAGAATGTAGAGTTAAATATCTCTAATTATGGTTGTGGATTTGTCATTTTTTGATTTATGTATTTGAATATTCATCATTAGGTGCGTGCCAATTTAGTTTTGTTGAGTCTTCTTGATAAACTGACTCTTTTATCATCAGAAAATCCACTACTCTATCTATGGTGAGTTTTTGAAGAATACTCTTTCTATGATAAATGCATTTATGCCAACTTTCTTAGAGTTGGTATGCATTCTTCTAATATTTATTTTGTAATCTCTTTGTGTCTTTGTGTTTGAAGTTTGTGGAGGTGTTTTGGTTGGTTTATATTTTTGTCCTTATACTCTTGTTTGCTTATCGAATCTTAAAATGTCTGTCGTTTAACTGGAGTGTTTATTTATATGATCAAATGACCATATGTGTGTGTTTAAGTCTAACATCTTCATATTTGCTGGTTTTGGCATAGAAGTTCTTTGTTCTTTTCCCCTCTCATTTTTCTCACATTTTGGGGAATAATTATATTTTACTATTTCCTTTTATCTGCCCTATTGACATTAAGCTATACCTCTTTGTTTTTTATTTTAGTGGTTGGCCTAAATCTGAATTGTCCAATAGAGTAACAACTAGGAAATATTGCCATTAAAATTAATTAACATAAAATATCATTAAAATTTTGGTTCTCCAGGTGCCCTCACCACCTTTAAAGGGCTCTTACTATATGTAGCTCATGGCTACAGGATTGGAGAGCATGGATTAAAATATTTCATCATCAAGATAACTCTGATGGACAGTGTTATTCTTGAGTGTACAGTATGAATATTTAACTTGTCACATTTGATCTCCAATAATATTATATTATTTTAACAATATATGAACCTCACAGTGGTATGATTTCACTTGTGTCTTTCTCTGTTCTTTGTGTTTTGTATTCCTATATTTTACTTCTCCCAATGGTATAACTCCCAGAATATATTTGTATCATTTTTGCCCTTAGACAATAATATTTTAAAGAAAATTATGTATAAAATTATATATATATATATATATATATATATACACACACACACACATTATATATGCACTCACTTGTAAAAGATCATAAAAAAGTCACTTAGGACTAATTTTTAAGGTCCATATGCTAAAGAAAATGTAATTTTCCAGTGAATAAAAAATATTTTAATGTACAAATATGAAATTTAAAATACCTGCTTTAAATGGAAAGAGGTTATTCACAAAAGAAGAGAAAAAGAATGTTCAATAACTATTGATTCACTAATTTTTTACTTTTCCAGTGGTCTTCTTTCTTACTGAAGATCTGGATTTCTGCTGGAGACAAATTCTCTAAGGCATTTCTCTGAGAAAATGCTTTTGTTTTAGCCTCATTTTAACATATTGTCCCACTAGATAGATTGTTTTTGACTTTCACAAACCTATAAACATTTTGTTCCATTAGCTTCTAGACTCTATTTATTCTAAGAGGTTAGCCACATAACCACGTTCCAGCATATCAAACATTCCCTGTACTGCCTGATTTTAAGTGTTCTCTTTACATTTCTGTGCTACTCTATAAGATGAGGTGCACTTTGGTCTAATGGCCTAGATTTGAGTACTAGATTTGAAATTTCAAAATACTGTAGCATAAGTGAGTTACTTGGCTCTCAAGTTGTAGAGTTTTTCCATCTCTAAAGAAGGAGTAGTAATATTAAACCCCAGTGTATTAATTAAATAGATACATATGAATGCTTTGACTGACACATGACACTTGTCAAATGATCAGTGAATGATAATTATCATTGCTATGCTGGAAGTGTTTGTTCATATATATTGTTCACTGAACAGATTGTGAGCTACTTGAGATTTAAAAAACCACCATGTGTTATTCAGTTTTCTATTTTCCTGGTGCTTAAACATTTCCTCATTCTATCAGTATGCTCATGGAGAGTAAATGAAGAAATTATCTGTGAACTTTTATTTTCATTAGTATCTGTTTTATCAAAATGAAACTTATTTGGAAGCATATGTGTGTCAGTGTGTTCCATTTATGTGTTTAGTAAATATATTTGTTTTATATAGCAGGGTTTACTGGAAATACTGTCTTTTTTGTCTAGTTAATTTTTAAGGTCCATATGCTAAAGAAAATGTAATTTTCCAGTGAATAAAAAATATTTTAATGTACAAATATGAAATTTAAAATACCTGCTTTAAATGGAAAGAGGTTATTCACAAAAGAAGAAGAGAAAAAGAATGTTCAATAACTATTGATTCACTAATTTAAGAATGATAATTTTGTACCTATTACACCCAGACACTGTCTAGGTGCTGACACTATATCATGAGCTAGACAAAGACCCTAATAGTACATTAGACCCTAATAAAAGATTATTTTTCCTAGTAGAAATGGGAAAAGCACCATAATAACAAGCATGTAGAATGTGGCTTCAAAATTCTCCGCCTGACAACTCTGATATACAGAGAAAATACTCAACACGTTTAATTTGTTGAAACCTTACACATTGATTTTTTGAAAAGCTACCACTAGATGGTTAATAGGAAAACAAGTGTATTTAGTTCTGTTCAATAAGCTAAATTTTTGATACTACTTCTTTTTATCCCAATAAAGATTATTTTTTAAATAAAAATGTAAATGTACAGTATTCTTCAATGGGAGAAAAATCCTTTCAATATCCTTACAATACCATGTGGTTTCACAGCAATCTTTCTTTTTAAAACTAAATTTGTAGTTGATAATGCACAAATTGATTTCTTGTGAAATGTTGCACTTCTGTTTTAAATCTTCATTGCCTTTCTTTAAACTAAAGATAAGGCCAATTTGAACCAATTGCAACAAGCCAAATCAGGTCTATCTTACTTTCAGATGATAAAAAGAATGTTAAATGATGCTTCTGATAAATACAGTCAATTGCCTGGTAAACACCGTGTGTTCATTTACTAGGACTACAGACTGGGTGGCTTAAACAACAAAAATTTATTTTCTCACCATTCTTGAAGCTAGAAGTCCAAGATCAAGTGTTGGCAGGTGTGATTTCTTTTGAGCCTCTCTTTTTGTCTTTCAGATGGCATCTTCTTGCTATGCCTTCACATGGCATTTTCTTCATGTGCATGTGTCCCTGGTGGTTTTTCATGAGTATGTGTTGAAATCTCCACTTCTTATAAAGACACCACTCAGATTTGGATCTGGGTCCAGGCTCACAGCCTCATTTAACTTCATTTCCTTTAAAGGGTCTACCTCCAAACACAATCAAATTTTGAGGTACTTGGTGGGGGGTTGGTGGTTAGGGCTTCATATGTTGAAATATAAATTGATGGGGCAATAGGTACAATATTGTGTCTTCAAAGTTGATAAGGTCAAACTTACCCATCTAAAAGGTAGTTGCTCTGGTATGTGCAGGTCCCTGCTAACGTACTGACACAGTGTGACCAGTCTGATACATTTTTCCTGCTGTCTTTCTTTCTTCTGTTAAAAAAAAAAAAAAAGAAAAGAAATAAAAAGAGAGAGAGAGACAGAGAACATCACTCCAGTTACTAAGAAGCAGGGAGAGCATCACTGTTCCAGAAGGACTTGGAAAGCTCATTCTCTCACACTCCTCTCTTCTCTCTGGGCCCCTCTGCTGTCATTACAGGTAAGTGAGACGTGCCAGGACTAAGTTACGAACTTTGGATGTCATTTGAACTTATCTTTAGAAACCTTTTGCCTTTTCTGAGCTGGAACTATAAGTAGATAGATGGACTCAGTCTCGAAGTTCACCTCATTTTTAGAACACTAGAAAAGGTCATCCCGATGCTGTATAAAAGTAGAATCAGAGAGAAATTTAAAATCCTTTCTACAAGTGCTGATGGAGGACTTGAGACCAATGCTCTGGAATTTTCTGACTAGGAGGATGGGCGTGTTGCAAGGAGTGGTGCCAAGTGTGGTAAATCTTTTTACTATTGTTTTTGCCCTTAATTACATTCCAGTTTAAGAGGTTATTTTGTGAGTTTGGGTGGAGTTTTTGATGGGTTAGTCTGAAACTACATGTGTTCAGGCCCAACATTCCTATTCTTACCAAATGGATTTTTTTGTCACATGAAGTCCCAGCCACACTGCTATCTTTAATCTGGGCTTGATTTAAGCATAAGAGTACTGCTAAGTTCATTTCAAAATTGACTTTGACCTATTTTGGATAGGAATTTCAAGAGAGAGATCTTCAGAAGAGCCCTGACTGTGGAGAATCTTATTTGTACACTGGATCCCTCCTTATTAAGGTATTAGGTGCAGTTTCACATAGGAAGGAAGAACATTCTCCAGTTAAAGGTCTGGCATGGTAATTATTAAGCCCGAGGACTATGACTATGTGTATGGTTTGTTAACTCTGAGTAAAAGGCTGTGCAATGGTAGACTTAACTTTGATATTATAGCACCTGTATTAATAACAATTTTGCAAGCTTGTGTTTTAGTATTTAGAAAATTATCTTCTCATGAGTTTCATGTAAAACAGGGAAATGGGCTCTTGATTCCACCCCTGAGCATCTTTATTGATTTTTTTGCCTTCTTAATAACAGGTTAATCCTTTACAAAGTTTTTCTGTTTATACATCAGCTACAAGAATCCTTATTAAAAGAATCCTCTATCCTGCTGTATTTACTGACTGAAGTGGGAACATCTAGTTTTTGTTTTCTATAGGCCCAAAATTCTGAGACCTATTCTAATTTTGTTTTTAAGTTTTTTTTTTTTTTTCAAAATTTTCCACTTGGTACTGTAGGTCTGGCGATGAGGCTATTTTTCTTTCTATTTTTTGCTTGTGTATTAAATCTTCTTTTCTGGTTCAAAACTATTCACAGAATGTGGAGTGAGCCAGTCACATATGGCTCAGGATCCACTCCTGAATTATCTCTCTAAATGAGCTTATATCCATGATGTTTCCAAATCATGCATCCTTTCTCTGCTTGTGGGACTGAAAAAGAGGAAAGGCTTTGAGGGTAGACGCTAAAAGACCTTTCCCATATTTAGCTTTTCTAAACAACTCTGGAAGCCTCTACAGTTTGGGATCTTTTAACTCAGCTTCGGGGTCTTCTTGTTCTATCTCCTATTCTAAATTTTTCAACCTAGATTTTCAAATACTGCTACTACAAAAACTATCTATACAAAGCTTAGTTTATTTTTATTGAAGCAAAGGAGATGATTATGTGACAGTCTTTTAAGTAGCCAGAAGATGCAAAAATAAATTGGGGGACTTACAAATGTCTTATGTAAGAAACCATAAAGCAAACACGTTAATTTAAAAACGATTCTAGATGGGTGGTGCACCAGGGACTTGGAAATTGAAACATTCATCCTTCTCTAGGTATCCACCATTTTTATGTCATGAATAAATTACTAAATAAAATGAAGATTTCACAGTTAAAACATGGTGATTATATATAAGAAGGTCACCGACAAAAAAAACCAGGAAGTCATATTTGTTTCACTTGGTTCTAGGAATATGTTGCAATGTAAACTCTAAGGCACCATTGAGACCTACTCAGTGAGAACACACCTTTTATCAGAATTCCCAAGTGATTCTTAGGAACATTAAAATGAGAAAAACCTCCCTAGTACTCCATTTTTCTAGGTGAGCTGCATATCAGTGACTTGGGGGAATTAATTCCTGAGTTTCACCCCTCAAATTCTGATTTAATTAGACTTACTTATGACCTAAACTTCAAGATTTTGAAAGAATCCCCAGGTGACTAATGTGCAAAGTTGATATCATTCTCCCTGAGAATGTTATTTCATTTCTCCCTTGATCCCCATAAATTCTAACAGATTCATTTGCACTTAGTAGGTTTATATGCTGATTCCACTGGGGCTTCTCTGTGCAAGCACATTATTTTCCCTAGAGAAACTGGAATAGTATGCAATTCTTTTTAAACACAGGATTATTATTATCTTCAAAATACATCACCTACTGTTCACTGCTTTGCTGATCATGAATTGAAATTTAAATAAGATAATTGAAGGCAAACACCTTTCAACTAGTTGTTTTAACAATGGCTATAATTTAACAGACTTGATTCAGATATAGACAAATTTCTTCTCTAAAAAAGAAAAGCTTATAATAATTATATCATAGTATTTTTAAAAATTTTATTAGTTACCTAGTAAATAAATCCTCAAGGATTTATGCCAAATTTACAGTTGGATAAACAGACCATTGTTAACAGGCATATTTATGTATGTGCAAACACACACACACACACACACACACACACACACACACACACACGTCTGTACCCCCAAGGCTAGAATTTTAATTTTTTTAAGTTAAATCACTTTTTTTTAGAGATACAACTTTTCCCATCTGGCTATGTTTTCACTCCATAAACACTGCAATGTTCTGTACTGTTGAATGATTCTGAGTTGATTACATTTCCCCAAACTCAAGAGATCCTGACTTTCTAGAAAAGATGCATTAAAAGGGAAAGAAGAGAAAACATTGCAGAATATAATATGTAGCAATATACCCAAAGGTTTATATAGGAAACAAGATAAAATTTGAATTTTTTTTCAAATCCAAGTCATCATCTATGACAGTTATTATTTTATTCCTGCTCTTGTAAGATGTTACTCTTTCAATTTTTAAGAAACCAGAGTAGGATATCTTATTATGTACTTTGTCTCATTTCAGTGACATAAGGTGTATAATTTCAAGAACAATTTTCATCCCCACATAATTTTAAAGTAGAAGAAGAAAACAAATCTCTATTCTAGGAAAATATGAGAAAATAATTTTTGATGAATAATTGATAACAAAGAGGAAACATTTGTCTTGTCAAGGTTTAAACTTCGCACAGTGCTACTTTGGACTTCTCCAATATTTTCTATTATAGCATTATAATGTATCATAATTTTCACTTCAAGATTAATTCTTCCAATTTGGGATATCAAAGTTAATTCTTCCCCTCATGGCCTCGCCTTATAAAGGGCTTCCTAATCCATGCTACATGATTTGTTTTCAATAGAGCACACTCATTACGATGAGCACTATAATAAATTCTAATACAAAAATCTACCCTCTTGGGATATTGTGTTAGCTTGGGGATTTAACCACCTGAAGCTTGCCTAGGCATTTTGTGGGCATTTGGCTTTAGACTGCATTTCTGTACTTGTTTTGTCTGTAAACAAGGGACTTCTGCCTTCAAGGCAGTCCATCTGGCTGTCGCTGCAGACCTAAATTGCTTTGCACATTTTGGATGTGCAATGAGCCAGGCTTTCCAGGGAGAGACAAAGTGTAAGCACTTTAGGAAGCTGCATTAACTCATTCAGCCACAGAGGTGTCCTGATAGCCCGTCCTGAGGTTTTTCACTGGATAGACAGATCACCCGGAAAAGTGGGAAGTGACAGACTCAACCTCCCAGAGAGGTTCACTCAGTAACTTGAGGCCTGATGCATACTCTGATCTCCATAAAACACTGTGGAAGCATATCTTGTCCAGAATTCAAAATAGAAAGTTCAACTCCTGAAAGAACACATTGTGGAGTTTATTAAGCCCAGAACAGATCAGTTGCTGCATGACCGCTTGGTGCTTACTCAGTGTTCTGCATTTGTGTGTATACAAGGATTTGCCTTTGAAATATTCTTGTAGTTCCTTAATATTTTATCAATTTATTTAATATATCTCTGGCTAATAGAAGGGAATAGTAGTCACTACTATGTCCACTTTATGGCTACAAACTGATTTCTTATAATGTCCTTGATTATCTTCATTATTTCTGGTATTTACAAAAGGAAAATGATGAAAACGTATTTCTTTTTAAAATAAACAAATCAGGGGCACCTGTCTGGATCATTTGGTTAAGCATGGGTGGGACTCTTGATTTTGGCTCAGGCTCCCTCTGTCTCTCTCTGCCCCTCCTTCACTTGTGCATGCTCTCTCAGTCTCTCTCAAAATAAATAAATAAACTTAAAAAAATGGATCAGGCAGCTATCACTGGGATGTATGTGTGTACAATGGAGGGAAGGGGAATGGGAGGGAGAGAGAGAGACAGAGAGACAGAGAGACAGAGAGAGAGATTGAAAACTTAAATATTTTGGGTGGTTCTATTCAGATGTGTTTCTCTGTTGTGCTAACAAAGCATTTAAGTTGACTGACTTCACAGGTCCACCACTGGAGAAACTAGTCCATCAAAAATGACCCAGGTGCCTGGGTGGCTCAGTTGGTTAAGCATCCAACTTCAGCACAGGTCAAGCCCCTCATCGGGTTGTGTGTGGATAACTCAGAGCCTGGAGCCTGCTTCAGATTGTGCCCCCCTCTCTTTTCCCTCTCTCTCTACCACTCCCTACCACTTGAACTCTCTCTCTCAGAAATAGATAAAAGATCATTTTTTAAAAAATGACCCATATTTATTGAGCTTATAATCCTCCAATGATTCTACTTATCATTTATGATAATTTGCACAGTAAACTTTGTACACAACTTATTTCACCATAGAATTATTGCTTACCTCCCCAATTTTATTTCTATTACCTTCCCTATATGTAATATTTGCTCTAGGCTGATGAAACCAATGCTAATAACCCAAAGGCCATATACTGTAAAATAAAAAAGCCTTCCTCTTTCTTTCAGAGGGCATGGATGATCCCTATTTATTGTTTAGAAATCATTTCTAAAGGCATTGGCCTCTGAAAAAATATTTTGAATTTTTCAGCATAATGTAGAAAATTTCCTTTATGCCCATTCCTCCAAACTTATGCAAAACTATCATAGAAAAAATTACATTATTCTTGTTTTATTGATTTAATTCTCCAGATGGTCTCTAAGACCCTTGGAATAAGAAACATATTTAATCTATTTCCCAATAAATGCCACTGTAGATTGCACATTGCAAAGGCTAATAAATATTTGTTAATCTGTTGTAGATAATTTTTTGCAGTCTAGTCAAAGTGATCCTCCTTATTATAACTTGTATGAAAAAGGATAATTTGAAATTTTTTAATCAAGAGAAAAGCGTTGAGTTTTGACATTGTTCATATGTGAATTGGTATAAAGATCACTTTTACAAAGGATATTGATAATCAATCCTGGTAACAAGGCGTAGTATGTTTATTTTGAAATAGCTAAGTTTTGAAAAGCTGTGACTTTGTTGTGTTGTCCTAGAACTAAGTCAGTATTAATCATCATTGAAAGATTTAGAAATTTAATATAGTGTTTTTACTAATAAGTAACTGTTTGGAATTCTGTTTTAGACATGATTGTCTCAATATCCCCTTCTCTTTCCCCACTAAAAAAAAAGTTTTTCAAAATTTTTCCACCAGACATGTATGCACAGTTTTATCCTACTCATTGTTTCAGAGTAAGTTTCCTATTAAAATCACAAACTTCATTTCTAGTCAGCCAGTTTTTTTGCAGAGACTGGCTAGTCTTATAATAAGAGGAAAAAAACATTCTATCCAAATTTACATTAAAAGTAAATTTTAAAGTCATTCAGAACATTAACTTTTGGCAGGATTTTACTTATTATGAAGAGGAAAAGAATGGGATCTGCCTATCAAAATAATGAAACTGAGCGCACATCTGCCAAGTGCACTATGTATGTTGCTGAAATGTATTATTAACCTTGAACACAATTTGTTTTGTCAAATAAAAGAAATACCATTAAGACTGCCAATTCTAATATCAGTGACATAGCTTTATTCACAAAAAGCCATGAGGTTTTTATAAATCACAAAAATGTGAGGTGGATCTATATTTTTTTGGCAAATTCAGTGACTTGCCTCTACATGAAAACATAATGTCAACTATGAAACTTCTTTTATATGTGGCTCTTGTCTGGTAGAAAAAAATAGCCAAGAGTCACACAGAAATAAAAGCATACTTATTTCTCAGCAATCTTTTAAAATTTCAAAACTACTGCTGAAAAACTATTTTAAAATATTTTTTTAATCCAAGGCATCAAAATATTGTTAGTCCATTCACAAATACATCTCATAGATAGCACAGATTACTTGGTCGGATTATTCAGAGCTTTATTACTGTAGAGGCTTATAAAGAGGGGTGCACAGAAATACTTGGGATACCACACATGGGTGGCTCAGTCGCTTAGGCATCTGACTCTTGACTTCATCTCAGGTCATTATCTTGTGTTTGCTGGGTTCCAGCCCCACATCAGGCTCTGGGCTGATCGTGCAGAAGCTGCTTGGGATTCTCTCTCTCTCTCTCTCTCTCTCTCTCTCTCTCTCTCTCCTCTCTCTCTCTCTTTCTGCTCCTCCCATGCATTCTCTCTCTCTCTCTCTCTCTCTCAAAATAAATATATAATCTTCGAAAAACATAAATGGAATAAACGACACTCTCAACCAGTGTATGTGGCAAAGACAGTACCGATTCCAGTGTCCTGTGTTTCTCTTTGGAAATTTTAGGCATGCTACAGGTGTCTGTTTTCATTGTTATCACGAATCTGCCTCATCAGTTAACTTTGCAGTCTGCTCCTTTTTGTCTTCTGCATATTTCTTTCATAATGGATAACCCCATTTTTTTGTTTTATTTTTCCATTGAGTATTTTTTCCCTATAGATAATTCCATGTTTGTGATTATTGTTGAAACAATTGTTGTTGGAAGAAAAGTCACGGCATTTCTATATAAGATATATAGAATTCTGTTTTTATTCTTAAATTATGATAGAGAGTATTAGAATACTGTGGTCAAAAAGTAAGAAATATCCTATGATGCAGAGATGCTGGGAACATATGCTGCTCAACTGCTAGTTGGCCAGATTTTACATTCCCAGAAGTCAAGAGCCTGGACTCAGAAAATAGGCTCAATGATTAAATCTCAAAGGAAAGCATCTCTTTTAGTGCCACTGATGACAAAGACCTCTAGTGATGACTCAGCTAAGGGGTTAGTATGACATAGTGAGATGAACTAGGAAGGAGTTAAAAAGCAACTGTAAAATAAGTTAGTGGTAAAAAGACAGCTCACCCATTTTCATGTTAAAAAAAAGTGATTTGGGGCACCTAGGTGGCTCAGTTGGTTGAGTGTCTGACTTTGGCTCAGGTCATGAGCTCACAGTTCATGGGTTCGAGCCCTGCATAGGGCTCTGTGCTGACAGCTCAGAGCCAGGAGCCTGCTTCCGATTCTGCATCTCCCTCTCTCTCTGCCCCTCCCCTGCTCATGATCTGTCTCTCTCTGTCTCTCAAAAATAAATAAGTGTTAAAAAAGTTTTTTAAAAAGTGATTTAAAGTCACTAAACTTTACAAAATTTTCAAAGTAAAATTTATGATTATTTTTACTGTAACCCTATCTATCTGAGTATAGCCCTTAATGGAGAGATGGGAACAGTGATATGTAATTTTTACTTTTTCCATTGCCAAATTTCATTGATTGTCTATAGCATAGCAATCGTTGTCCTAGGTGTTTAGTGTATAATAGGACAAGCAAAACAAAAATAATGACTCCTCAGTGGTGACCCTGTCGGGTGTGCATACAGAATACCAAGGAGACTGTGGTGAAAACATAGTGAACAAGGCAACAGAGTTTGCAAGCTCTGCAATGGGACCTGATGTGCCCAGAGCCTCCTCTGTTCTAGCAATTCCAGTCCCTCCAGTCTCAGGCTAACAACAATGACAATGACAACAGCAACTATGACCACAACTACCACATTATATTCTGACCTATTGTATTCTATACTAATGCTATATCTGCTTTACTATTTCATAATTTTTGTTGTGGATTTAGGGCAGATACCATAGGGGAAACAGAGTTGTGGGCATGCAACCCAATCCCCAGCTAAAATCCTGTTCACGGTCAACCAGTGTGCTCCCATGTGATGATGTCTGTCATTCCATATCATTTTCATTACACTTTCAAGTTCAGAAGTCTTTGTTTTAGGATCAGATATTCTTGTTCTGCTTCCACTCCCTGATGATTATTTTCCTTTAAACAATGCAAATAATGAGCATATGTAATTTTAAACACAGAATGCTAGAAGGTAGAACTAAATCTTATTTAAGGACAGAAATAGGTAAGGGTCAGTTCTGATTAGTACTGAAAAATAAAAATAGGGAGACAGTGAACATAAAGATGGGCAGATAAAGAGAGATTTTTCTCTAAGTGAATGCAGGGAAGTAAGATATTTCAGGACCTTTGAAGACATGGCAGTACATCCCAGAAGATTTTAACTATTTTTAGTTTCATAATGCGAGCTGGTATCTCTGTCTTCTTTAGCAACTTAGACACTTCTCACTAGAGTTTTTCATATCACAGCACACCGAGAAAATAATAATGTGTTAGATAAATGGAGAGGCAATTCTAGTAAAAACAATAGTCCTATGGATATCCTGAAAGCTCCAAGTCCCGCTGTCTTCTGTAAGAGTTGAGGAGATCAAAAGCCAACATTACTTTTGGAATCATGCTCTTTTGAACATTGCTGCACTTGGAAAGTTCTGGACTAATGGTAAATAAGGTTAGCAGTTGAGGTTAGCCTTTCTCTCTGCATACTTTTTTAAAAGTTTATTTATTTTGAGAGAGATGGGGAGAGAAAGAGAAAGAGAGAGCAAATGGCGGAGGGGCATAGAGAGGGAGAGAGAAAATCCCAAGGAGGCTCCTCACTTCAGCACATAGCCTGATGTGGGGCTTGAACTCACAAATCTTGAAATCATGACCTGAGCTGAAACCAAAAGTCAGCCACTTACTTAATCAACTGAGCCACCCAGGTGCCCCTCTCTGCACACTTTCTAAGCTTGATGATTTTACAAATGACTTCTAAATTCAAATATTTACATTTTTATCTGCCTCAAGCAACCAATGTATTTTACATGTTGGACCAAATCCTATTGGACTACAGGCTGGTTATTCCTCTCTAGCTCTAATCACTCCAATAACTTTTGTTTTCCATCTTGTTACACTGAAATAAAAAAACAAAACAAAACCTTAGACAATGCCACAGTGTTGTACTTTTGGCTCATGCTGTGACATAAACATGCAGATAATAATCTTTAAAAATTAAGCTGCTTTACCTGGGTCCATAATATATCCACTTTAAATTTAATTTTCTCATACTGTGAATATTCATCTACTCAAAATCCAGTGCACATTCATGATTTTTAAAATATGCAGAATTTCAAAATGATTGTAGTGTCATCATTGTGTGCAATTAATTTTCAAAATGCTTTTAACACACATTCACCACTGAAATAAAATTTCATTTCCAGGGAACCTCACATTATACTGTAAGATCCATGTAGGTTATATATTATGTAATACCAAAGAACTTTGTTAATTGAATACCATCACTTTTTGATTAGTCAAAGATATGTCTGCCTTATATAAAATTCCACTATACTATATTATACTATTCCAATATACTATACTATATTTTATTATATAAAATTTCACTATGTGAAAACACATAGTCAAGTTCCTTTGTATTGATGCATTTTTTTTCTTCTAATTTAGTAATCTCCAATAGCACTGGCACCTTGTAACTTGAAACTATGTAACTGAAACTATGTAAATGACTTCCTGAAGTTAGTCAGCACAGTTGGCATATATGAAGACTATTTTATTACAAAGCTATGATAAACTTCTGGCAAAATTCTAATCCATTGGTAGGTAATTCAGAAGGGAAGTCCAAGAAGAAATTGTGGAAAATAGCTGATGATTACCTTAGAGAGAGGCCCAAGTTTTTATTTTTATTTTTGTCTTATTCTGAGAGCAACATTCTTCATATTATTCACCTCTTTATTCCTATTTCATCACATGTAGAAAACATAAGAAGGGCTTGTTCAAATAGCACTGGGTGGCTTATCCTCTTTCAAACAAGGTTTTTTACCAATATCTTATACCATCTGAAATGTACTTGTGTAATCAAAGGCATTCTGCCAATCATGTAATTTCTGCGTTGTGATTTGAGATAACTTTCAATACAGGTAATGAAATGTGAAATTTTGAATTATATAGATGCTATCAAAGTAACTTTTATATTTTGGCAAACAGATTATTTTATATTCTAAAATGTAGTTAACATTATAACTTGAATAGTATATGTTTCCACTTTACTGAATACAGGATAACTATTTTTCTCATTAAGTGACAAAATTTATTGGCTATATTTACATGCTGTGGTATGTCATCACAAGATGGCATAAATATGTTTTCTACTATGATCTACTAACCATACAAAATGAAAATATTTTAAGTTTCCTGCAAAGCAGGACTAGATTGGGTCAGATTTAGATGAAAATTAAGTAGAAAAAATTAAAATACACATTTTAATTGGTATCTTGGAAACATGGAATAACATTAGGTTTTCTCTCTATATGCAAGGGAACCTGTATTTTAAAATATTTTAGTAATTGTTAATCTTTCGATTAGTTTCTAAAAATTGATAAAGCTTAAAATGTGCTCTAAATATATTAAAAAAGTACAATAAGTAAAACAAAACAATGTATTATCTCTTTATTCATCTTCTTATATCTCCTTTTTTTGGTAGTTATCTAATATACATGTCAGATGAATAATAGAAATATTTCCTTTCATAAATAAGCTATTATTTCTCAAAAATTTCTGTTTCCAAGAAAATGATGATAAGTTTAAGGACAATACTAAAATGTCCCAATGCCATATTTTGGTGGCTCATCAGAGAATTAAAGATTAACAAGAGAAGAGATAGATACAAAGCTTTGGTTAAACAAACCATAATACTGGATGATGCTGGAACAGGATAAGATTTACCATAAGATTTCTGAATTATAGGAATAGAAATTTTCCTTAATCGTCAGATGGCTAGTACATAAATTTAATTTAAAGTAACAAAAATGTTATAGTATGGCACTCTTACCCTGGTATTTTCTGTACTACATATAAATCAAACACTTAAGATACTGTTTTTTAGTATGATGATTAACCCTAAGTGTCTAAGTTTGACCCCAATATTACATGCTCATCACATCATAATTACTGAGGAAGGATGGCTACCTTCTAAATACAATAGCATATTAATAATTCCATGCAACACACAGATAACATATCATATAAACTCTATGTATGTAGCAACATTAAACACAGTGTGTTATACTTCAGCTTTTTACACAAATTTTGGTCATGCCTTCCTTGTCAACTAAGATTTTTCTCAACTATGTCTTCTATATGAAGGGTACTCTTCTTTCCCATGATCCACAGTTGCAAATTACAACTTGTAACCAAACAGAATGTCCTCTGGCTCTCGTTTCATTGCTTTTTCTATCATACCATACTGCTTCACTTGTTTTGATGCCTGAGAACAAGTGCCCAAAATGCTAAATGTACTTTAGATATAAGTAGGGCAGAACACTGACTTTTGAAGATTTAGAAGCCTGAGATGTATTCTTAGCCATATGTAGAGCAATCACTTAGACATATGGGTATCATGGATGCCTGTGAGTATGGAACACATATTTTGTTTTCCCTTCCAATAAAGACATTTTAATCTAAGTGCTTTGATAGGTATGTAACTGAAACTAAAATTTTGTTCCAAATGGCACAGAAGAGACATTTTTGACAGAAAACGCTTAAGACATAAATTAAAGAAACTTCATTGATTAGAAAAAGAATCTTTGGGGTACCCGAGTGGTTCAGTGGGTTCAGTGACTAACTCTTCATTCATGATCTCATGATTGTGAGAATGAGCCCCGTGTTGGATTCTGTGCTGAACATGAAGCCTGCTTAGAACCCGCTCTCCCTCTCTGCCTGCCCCTCCCCTACTTTCTCTTTCTCAAAAAGAAAAATAAATAAGTAAAAATAAATCCTTTGTATATTCTTAATGAAAGGCCTAATTTTGAATAGGTCTGCTGCCAGAGTCCAGCTCCAGCAGGTCCGGGGCTCCCTGAAAGATGGACGGTGTCAGAGAAAGAGATAGGAATTGGCAAAAGAGGAAGGGAATGATAGAGCCACAAAGTTCTTTCTGATCAGCAGGCAGGCATCTCTGCACTGACCAAAGAGTCAGCTTTATTTATTGAAAAAAATGTATGAGGTACAAAACAGAAGTGGCAATATCCTTAGACAATTTCTGATAAATTCTTTGATATGTAAAAATTTCCTGGAACATAGATTGGTGGAAGACTCAAATATAATCTTTACCAATAGAGACTGAAGTAGGTGACTAGATGTTTATCTTATGGGGAAGGAAGGGATCTTTAACATTCAAATACAAGGCAAAGTTTTTATTATAGCAAAGGCAAGAGTTAATTCCTTTGTGAGCAAGGGTCAATAGCCTGTTTTCAAGGGGAAGAAAACAGGTTTTCTCAGGAAATGTAACATTTGCTCCTATAATCACAAAAGAAGAAACTCCTATAAGAAGTTTTTTTCACAAGGTACAATTCACATATTTTTAGCATAAGAAGGCAAGTTACTCCTGATATCAGTCAGTCAGGCACCTTGGGGGTGGATGCTCAAGCAGAAATTGAGTGGGGGTTGAGTGGGTTTAGATGTGGGTTGCCATCTGACAGTGGGAGGCCTTGCAAACCTGCCTTACTTCAGAAATGGCTCCCAGCAGTCTGCCTCTTTGATAAAACCATTAAGATATAAAAATTGGAAAGTGTTCCCTTAACTACCTCAGTAGTTACCCAAGTCTCTATTGTTTTCAATGGATACATGTGGTTGAGAGAAAACAACAATGTCATGAGGAAAGAGGAAAATGTCCTTCTTGTCTGTTGAAGCTGTCCTGAAAACACCTAATTTACCCAAAGAATTAAGTTAATTCAAAATGCATTTTATTTCCTTTTTATTAGAACCTTGACCTTAAAAACATTCTTTTTAGCAATTTTGTTCTAGAAAAATGAAATGATGCGATTTTGGTTAATATGTTGAGGTAGACTACACAATTTGAATTACAGATGATTTATATTTGTATTATCAGGAGCTTTTAAGAAATAAGTAAAAATGATAAGAATGTTATTTAAAAAAATTCTCAAGCAGATAAAAGAGAATAGAGTAGTTCTCAGAAATGGTCTAGTTATTCATAACACTTGGCTGCTTCTGATAGTTCATTATGTCAAAGATTGGTTGCATAATTTGGTGAGATGAAATATTGACTTGAATTCTGGGTCTATGATTTGGACTGAATAGAGGAGTTTCTTTTCGTTTTTTCTTTTCTGACATATTTTTCTATTTTGTTTCCTAACATGTAGTAGACTACAGTGTAGTCAAATTAAAAGTAATTTTACTATTCTCTCCATATCAGGTTCAATTAAGTAGTTCAGTAATAAGTAGGGTTCACTTCACTGCCAAGTAGCTACATAGGTCTTTCTATCTTATGTCTTCTCCAGGAGGCTCTTTGGAGTTCTGGTGTTTGGTTGGCACTTAGTATACATTTTTAGATCCAAGATCAGAATAAAGCCAAACAATGGAATTGAATTTTACATGTTTATGTGAGTTTCTGAATATTCTCATCCATAAATAGGCTGACATGGGAGGCAGTACCTTTCTACTTACACAATGGTCTGATCTTAGAAGTCCAAAGTTTCATGTGCATTCATTGAAATATATTTTTAAAGATCTCTAATTTGGGTAAAGTAACTTGACTTTTAGACTATTATGAAGTCTTCCTTTTCACAATGTGATGAAATAATTTATTTATAAAAACTGCAAAATAACTAAATAAACGTAGTTTAGACTTTGAACATTATGATGCCCATTTATCCAAAACGGATTTATATTTTCTTTCTATTTTATTTTTTCTATTCCATTCTATTCTATTCTAGAAAAAGAATGTGACTGGGGGAGAGGAGCAGAGGGAGAGAGAGAGAGAAAATTTTAAGCAGGTTCCATGCTCAGTACAGAGCCTTACATGGGACCCCGGCATCATGACCTGAACTGAAATTAAGAGTCTGATGCTCAAATGACTGAGCTACCCAGGTGCCTCCAACACTGATTTATATTTTCTTTTTGTGTTGTTGTTAATTATTTTATTTTATTTTTGAGAGAAGGAGAGAGAGACAGACAGACAGACAGAGTGAGAGACAGAGAGAGAGAGTGCAAACTGGGGAGGGGCAGAGAGAGGGAAACACAGAATCTGAAGCAGGCTCCAGGCTGTGAGCTGTCAGCACAGAGCCCCATGCTGGGCTTGAATTCACAAACTGTGAGATTATGACCTGGGCCTAATTTGGATTCTTGACCATCTGAGCCACCTAAGAGCCCCATGATTTGTATTTTCAAAAAATCCTAAATAAAACCTCAGTACATATTGTGGAAATTGATAACATGATTGTAAAATTCATATGGAAACATAAATGGCTAAAAATAATTAATCTACAGTTAAGAAAGAAAGATTAAGAAAGAAAAGTTTAGGCCAGCATCTATCAGATGGAGGTTTAAAAAGCTGAAGAATTAAGAGAGTGTGGTATTAGGTTATACATCAGTAAGCTAATGACGCAGAATATGATGCAGACACAGAGCCATACCTATGTCACAAACTGATTAATAGCAAAGATGACCCTACATAGCAGTGTAGAGAGGGTGGTAAACATGCTGGGTCAACTGGAAGCTATATGTGCAAAATAGAACTTGTACTCTAACTCCTATAAAGAAATATCAGGTCCAAGTGGATTATTGATCTGAAGGTCAAAGGTAAATAAAGCAAGCTTTCAGAGAAAAATATGAGGACATTTTTCTGGCTTTGGGATAGGCAAGGCAATAATTTTTAAAACTAACAGAAACTGTTATCCATAAATGTACAACTAGAAATATTAGATTTCATTAAAATTATGAATTTATGATTAAAAGAGATCATTGAGTGAAAGGTAAGCCATTGAGTGAGCAGAGAGATCTTTATAATACATACTATTTATGTGAGTCCAAACACTAGAAAAGACTATTAAAAAACTCCTACAATCATTGATAAATAGGAGCAATTCTATAGAAAAGTAGAGAAAAACCTAATTACCATTTTAAAAAGAGAATGCCAAGGAAGTCAATACACATTAAAAGATGGCCAAATTCATTAGCCACTGCCTAATAAAATGACTAATACGGAAACAACAGAAAACACTAAAAGTTAATCAGGATACAAATCTACAGGAACTTTCATACACTGTTGACAGGACAGTGAAATTCATGTAAACAACTTCCGAAAATAGTCTAACAAGTTCTTCAAAATTATATCCTAAGATCAGGAATTTCACTTCTAAGTACATACTGCAAAGAAATGAGTAAGTATGTTTACTAAAGTACATGTATATGAATGTTCACAACAGCAATATTCATAATAGCTATAAACTGGAAGGTATCCAATATCTATCACTAATGGAATTATCAAGTATATCATGGAAACTCCACATATGAATTAATAAAAATTAATATGCATTACTGAAAACGAATGAATCACTGCTACTTAATGTAACAATGTATGAATTTTAAAATTTAAGCTTAGTGAGAGAAGCAAGATATTAAAAGACTACTTTATAAGTCTATTTATATAGTTTTAAAATAAGCAAAATGAGTCCAGAATTTTGGAAGACAGGTTAATAAGTACTTTCCGTGGCTGCAGTGATTGAGGAGAAGCTTGAGAACCCTTCTAGGTTGCTGATAATGTTGTTTCCTAATATAGGTGCTAGGTATGTAGAATTTGTTTTATTGAAGAAAAATGATCTAAAGTTTATGATTTGCATACTTTCCCATTAGTATGTTAAATTTCAAAACAATATTAAAAACTAAAATGTAAAATGATTTATGGATTTGAAAATACGAGTTTTATTTAGGTACTTTTTTTTCTTCTTGACATATTTTAAGCAAAAAAACAACAACAACAACAACCATTCAATCTTTGATTGTCCAAGATAAATATGGCAGTCAGTGCTGGTTTCAGGTTATCAACATTCCCTTGGCTTTTTTTAAAGCCATGCTTGATGGAAGGAACAGTTTTAGTAAACAACTCAAATTTTAGAACTTAGAATATTAATTTGGGATGTGCATAGGTAGATCAGTCAGTTAAGCATCTGACTTCGGCTTAGGTCATGATCTCATGGTTTGTGACTCTGAGCCCTGCATCAGGCTCTCTGCTGTCAGTGTGAAGCCTGCTTGGAATCCACTGTCTCCTTCCCTCTCTGTCTCTACCTGGCTTGTGCACATGCGCGTGTGCTCTCTCACTCTCTGTCTCTCAAAAACACAATATCTATTTGGGAAATAAATAGTCCTTGTTTTATATTACCATTCTTTTCCCCCAAAATTTATATATTTTGTGTGTATGAATTAAAATGGGTACATAAATGTTTGGCAGTAAAATATGCTTAAATGTAAAATGTCTGACATAGCTTGGGCAGAAGGATAGAAGAGAAAATAATTTAAAATTATTTTTAATCAATAATTTTGTTGCCTTGATTACTGTGAATATTCCTTAAACATATCCTACTTCTAATTTCTCCATTCTGGTGTGGAAATAGCAGAGGGAATCCTATTTGATTGATGAAATGATCACTAAAAATTAGTCCATGGTAAGATCTTTCCACTGTCTTTGAAGTGTCTGCTTTCATATTCATTTTATATGTGTGTGCATACTTAAGTATATATCTGTATATATATATATGTATGTGAAGATGTATATGTATATGTTGGTCTCATCAGAAATTAGAAATAGAAAAAATGGTCCTTATTGAATGCTTTTTGCTCAGTGTCTGTAATTCTGTCTTTCTATTGTTATTCAGTGTTTTGGCTAAAATCCTGAAACTATAACCATTAGCATATGTGGTTTCTAAAATTTAGCTCATTTATAAATAGATAATGACAAGAGGGCTAAAAGGTTAAGATAGTTGATGAAATCATACTGAAATATTCCAGGGAAAACATCTCCTAGTGTGATGCATGTTCTAAAATAATCATTGAATCTGAAAAATAAGCTTTTCCTTTTGTAATTAAAAGTAAGAGTCTATACATTCTGAAAATTGATAATGTGGCTGTTGGACTGGCTTCAGTCATATTTTTTGAAATGAGGATTCAATCTTTTGTTATGAAGAAATGTTAAAATCCCAAGATAAATTAATAATGACTGTTTCAGAGGGTTAGACTGAAGTATTGAGACTTGAAGAAGAGAAATAGAGAAAAATTATATTTGTAGGTATTTTTACCTGTTGCCTGGTTGATACATGAAGAATGATCCTGATTAGATGAACAAATAAAAGAAAAAATAGGAAGCATAGTTGACAAACATGTGACCTAGAAAAGAGAAAGACCTAGGTTTATGGTATAATTCTGTTTAGTTTACTGTGAAACGGCTCAAAAATATCTTATTGGAAACATTTATTCTTTTTTTAAAATTTCATTTTAGAGAGAGAGTGGGAGTTTGTGCATGAGTCAGGAAGAGGAACAGAAAGAGAGAGAGAGAGAGAGAGAGAGAGAGAGAGAGAGGGAGGGAGAGAGGGAGGGAGAGAGAGAGGGAGAGAATCTTAAGCAGGCCCCACACTCAAGTGCAGAACCTAGTGTAGGGCTTGATCCTACAATCTTCGGATTATGACCTGAGCTGAAACCAAGAGTCAGACACCCAACTGACTGAACCTGCCTGGTACCCTGGAACCCTTTTATTCTTAAGAGGAGATACTTCAGTGGCCTTTATCAACTGGTTTTGTATAAACCAGGCTTTTTGTCTATAGTTAGAACTTAATTTGGTTAAGGTAAGCCATGAACCTCTTATTCTGGAAAATATCTGGAATTTTAGTCAGGTATTGACTCTCAGAAGAATTTTTTACTATAGGGTTTCAGAAAAAAGTATTTCAAAATATATGGTTTATAGTTCCTATAAAGAGTAATGTGGTAATATTTTCAATCCCAGGCAAATTACCTTCCTGATTTTCACAATGAATGCAGGGAATTAGGTATAATTACCATAAGGAGAATAATTGTTGAAAACCTGTTTTGAAAATAAGTGAGATCCAGCAAGTTAGACTCAGTTGATAAGAATTAAGTACCTCATTTTACTCTGCTTTCTCAATTTCACTTGTAAGCTCATGTATCTCTAGAATTAAATCTGTGCAAGTAAATTCTTTCTAGAATATTCCTGCCCAATGATATCAATCTATGTTAATAAAATGCTCTGAAAGTATGTCTTAGCAAATATCCACCAATCACCTAGCTAAGATCATTAATTTTAACTCAAAGAGTTTTTAATATGGAGCAAAATGATTTCCAAGAAATGAAAGCAAGATACTGAACCAAAACCTGAGTTATATCTAAATATCACAAAATACACAACTCTGTGGCATAGAACTTCTGGCCAGTAACACTACTTAGAAAATACCTATTACTTTCATTTAAGTTTTTATGGTTCCTTTTTCCATCACTTCAGGAATTGTGTGTGTGTGTGTGTGTCTGTATGTGTCTGCTTATACTCTGGGTTGATATACAAGGTCTTTTCTTAGCAAAACGTAAGACTGAAATTGTGCATTTTTTTTTTTTTTTAAGTAGGCTTCATGTCCAGCATGGAGACCAAGAAGGAGCTTGAACTCAGAACCCTGAGATCAAGACCTGGGCTGAGTTCGAAAGTCAAATGCTTAACAGACTGAGCCACACAGGTGCCCAGAGACTGTGTTTTTTTTAAAATTCCTAATATTTTATTGAAAACACTTAGATGACTGAATGTACTTATCAAAACTAAAAATATGCAGATTTGCTGAGATTCAAGATGAATAGAATGAATATTAGGAGGCTAAAATCAAATAGAGGTCAGAGAATAATGCTTAAATTCTAAGTTCAGGAAAAGAGAACCAGCTCAAGTAAATATAAAATAAAAAAGAGAGAAATGTGGAGTTATAGGAATTAACCTAGAGCCCTCCATATTCTTTTATTCACTTATTGGGCCACTCTGGGCAGTGTATAAAGCAACTGACCTGGCTTTCAGGGTCAGAGGCTGCTTGGGCAACATGCTGATATGAGGTATATAAGACACATTTTAATGAATTGTCAAAAATTGTTATTCTAAGAATGACTTAGTAACAAGTTTTAGAAACCATTTCAAGGGCATAAAAGCAATTTTAGGAGGGTAAATATAAAAATAGCCATGTATTTGTTATTAAGCTCTCAACGGTCAAAAGGACAGCTTTTAACACTGTCACCTTCTAATTGTTCTCCTTGGAATCAAAAGCAAATGGACTAAAGATTTGAAAGATTAGAAGATAAAAAAATATATACACAACATAATTTTAAAAAGAAAAATAAATATAATCATGTAGATATTTTATAACAAAAATTAAATTTACCAGAATACTAAAAGCCCATCTTCTGGTCCAAAAGAAACAAAAGCTGTAAACAAATTTTTGAGCATAAGTGGACTTTGAGTTTGAAGAAATGCTCATGATGGTAACAGGTTAATTCTTGATCAAAAAGATATGAAATCTAACAAGTTAGAAATTGGAATGTAATATCAAAGGACTTTGGGTAAGTACCAGAAATTGCTTAGAATTATAATATATTTTCCTGCATCCAAATAAAATTTGTGAATTGATCATAAAGATTCTTAGGAGCAATAATGCTTCAGAGAGAATAGATCATATATCTTGTACATAATGTATTTAAATGTCAGTGCATAAGCCAGAAAGAGCAATTTATAACTGAAGGCTCCAGAGTTCCCATTTACAACATAAATTTCTTTTAAAAAATGAAAGAAAATAAAGTGACTAGGGACCTCTTTGAACTAAAGCAGTCACAATGTAAATTCATATGTAGGTGGCAAAAAAGTATAATAAGGAGATGGTGGCATTACACAAGGAAATAATACTTCTAAGATTGAGTATCAGTGGTCACCCTCATTCGCTTGGGTTTCATGACACTGAAAATTTCTTCCTACCTCATTTCCACAGACAACCCTATACATTTCTTTGTTTTTATCTCTTTTTTTTATTTGAGTAGAGTTGACACATATGATTATGTTAGCATCAAGTGTACAAGACAGTGATTCCACATCTCTGTAGGTTATGCTATGTTCACAAGTGTACCTACCATCTGTCACCACACAATATCATTGGCTATATTCCCTACATTGTATCTTTTATTCCTGTGACTTATTCATTCCATAATGGGTAGGAAGCCTGTATCTCCCACTCTCCTTCATCCATTTTTTCCCATTCCTCTGCCTCTTCCTTTTGGCAACTATCAGTTTGTTCCCTATTTACAGGTTCTGCTTTTTGTTTGTTTATATATTTGTTTTGTTTTGTTTTAGATTCCACATATGAAAAATAATATGGTATTTGTCTTTCTCAGTTTGACTTATTTCACTTAACAGAATAACTACTCCAGATACACCCATGTTGCTACAAATGGTAAGATCTCATCCTTTTTAATGCTGTGTGTGTATGGTTGTGTGTATGTATACTACCTCTTCTTTATCCATTCGTCTGCCAATGGACACTTGGATTGCTTCTATATCTGGGCTATTGTAATGCTGCGACAAACACAGGGGTGCACATATCTTTTTGAATTAGTGTCTTGTTTTATTTGAATAAATACCCAGTAGTTGAAATTATTGGATCACATGGTATTTCTATTTTCAATTCGTTTAGAAACCTCCATATTGTTTTCCACAGTGGCTGCACCAATTGGCTTTCCCACCGACAGTGCACAAGAGTTCCTTTTTCTCCACATCCTCGCCAACACTTGTGATTTCTTGTCTTTTATATTTTAGCTATTCTGACAAATATAAGCTGATATTTCGTTGTTCTGATTTGCATTTTCCTGATGATTAGTGGCATCTTTTCATTTGTATGTTGGCTGTCTGTATATCTTCTTTGGAAAAAATGCTTATTCAGGTCCTCTGTTCATTTTTCAATTGTATTCTCTGTTTTTTTTTTTAATGTCAGATTTTATGAATTCTTTATATATTTTGGATATTAATCCTGTATCAGATATATCATTTGCAAATATCTTCTCCCATTCAGTAGGTTCCCGTTTTGTTTTGTTGATAGTTTGATGTAATCCCGGTTGTTTATTTTTGCTTTGTATCCTTTACCTTAAAAGAAATATCTGGAAACATGCTGCTATGGCTGATTTCAAATTACTGCCTATGTTCTCTTCCAGGATTTTGAAGGTTTCAAGTTTCCCATTTAGATTCTTAATCCATTTTGAGTTTATTTTTGCATACGGTTTTAGGAAATGGTCCAGTTTCATTATTTTGAATGTAGCTGTCCAGTTTTTGCAGCACCACTTATTATAAAGACTATCTTTCTACCTGTATATTCTTGCCTACTTTGTCACTGATAAATTGACTATATGTATGGGTCTATTTATGGGCTCTGTATTCCATTCCCTTGATCTCTGGGTCTGTTTTTGTGCCAGTACATGACAGTTTTCATTACTACAGCTTTGTAGTATATCTTGAAATGTTGAATTGTGATACCTCCAGCTTTGTTCTTCTCAAGATGTCTTTAGCTATTCAGGATCTTCTTTGATAACCCCATCAATTTCTGAATTCTATGCCTTATCTAAACTTCCACATGTTGAAATGCTTCTTAATATTTCATTTTTAGCCCAAGAATTATTTATAATTTTTTTCAGTTTTCCTTTGTGTGAAGATTTTATTTACTATCACTTAATTATATTCTAACTTAACTGCACTGGGACCAAAGGACTTGGCCCTTATTTTTGCAAATATCCTATTTTATATCAGTGTTAGTTATTTAATGCTCATTAATTATGCTGTTTAAAACCTTTAGTCTTAATAATTTTGTTATTTTTAATATTTAAATAGCCAAGCCGCATATATATCCTTTATGAAGATGGATTTATTTATACACACAAAAAAGGAGTACACTGATTTTAATAATTAGTTTTCTATCACAACGTACCAAATATAACAAATTTGGTGATTATAGGAACACTCAGTTTCAGAGGTGAGAGCCTTGTACAGCATGGCAGTCTTCTCTACTCAGGGTAGCAAAGAGCTGACATCAAGATGTCAGCTGAATTCAGTTCTTTTTTTAATGTTAATTTATTTATGAGACAGAGACTGAGAACCAGCAGGGGAGGAGCAGAGAGAGGGAGACACAGAAGCAGTTTCCATGCTCAAAGCTGTCAGCACAGAGCCCAATGCAGGGCTCAAATCCATGAGATCATGACCGGAGCCAAAGTCAGATGCTTAACTGACTGAAACACTCAGGCACCCTTGAACTCAGTTCTTATTTGGAGGTTCTGGGGAAAATTTCTCTGCCAAGTTCATTCTTTGTGTTGGTTAAATTCATTTTCTTGCAGTTATAAAACTGAAGTCCCTATTTCTAAGCTATCAACTGATGGCTTCTCTTAGCTTTTAGAAGCCACGAAGTTGCACATGAATTCATTACCATGTGCAACTGCCTGCCATCTTCAATCTGCTAGATCTTTCTCATACTTCAAATATCTGATTTCTCTAATATCAACTAAAGTAAACTTTTTGCTTTTTGTGATTCGGTTAGTCACACCTAGATATTTTTCTTAGCAATGTCCACTATGACGTACAACATAACCTAATCATGAGAGTATGATTCATTACAGTTATAGTCTAAAGGATCATGTGTGATATATATATCAGATGGGAAGAAAAGTTGTGAGCCATTGTAACACAATACTATAGTATTATCATAAAAGACAATGGTTCAATAGTCTGATCATTGGTTCAATAGTTTGTTGGGTTTTTTTTTTCTTTTTTGATCTCATCTCCTTAAGGTATGATTGTCAAGATTATTCTAGTATCAAAGTGAACTTGAAATTTTCCCATTTTTTTTCTCTCAAACAATTTCTACACATATTCCATACATGTTCAAATTTAGTCCCTTCATAAAAGCATCTGGGACTGGAAACTTCATTCAAAGTAATTCTTTACCAGGATAATTTGTTTTTTCAATATATAGGTGTTTCTCAGGTTTTAAGTAAGTATTTGATATTTTTATTTACATATTTATATTTTTAAATGCTTTATTTATTTTTGAGAGACAGAGATAGAGTGTTATTGGGGGAGGGGTAGAGAGAGAGGGCGACACAGAATCCAAATCAGGCTCCTGGCTCCCAGCTGTCAGCACAGAGCCTGAGCAGGGACCAAACCCACGATCCATGAGCTCATAACCTGAGCCAAAGTCAGACACTTAAATGACTGAGCCAACCAGGCACCCCTAATTACTATTTTTAAAAACAACATACTTTATCTTAACTTTTAATATTTTTATTTAGAGGTACATATAAGATTGTTTTAGATAAAGAAAATGTAGTACAGATTCTTATAGAATATTATCCAGCCTTAACAAAGAAAATGCTGAAATATGGTATCACATCGATGAACTTTGAGCACATGATGCTAAAGTAAATAAGATAGTCACAGGAAGACAAATACTGCATGATTCTACTTTCATGTGGCATCTAAAATGGTTAAATTTGCAGAATTGATTCACATGTGTACACTTTCTACTTCATTTTCTTTTCTTATTGCACTAAGTAGGAGTCAGTGAATGAAAAACATTCGTTTTTTGAAAACTGGACAAGGATATTTGGCTATTTCTGTTACACATACATTTTAAGATGATAACAAGAATCATGACTGCCTACACTATACCAGGACATATCTTTCTTCTTTTTGTTTTGGCTAACTGGCTCCAGGTTTATCAGTGTTTTGTTTGTTTGTTTGTTAGAGAGAGGATGCACATGCACATACTTGAGCATGAAGGGAGGGGCAGAGGGACAGGGAGACAGAGAATTTTAAGCAGGCTTCATGCTCAGCGTGGAACCTGACACAAGACTTGATGCAGGTCTTATGCATCTAATGACCATGACATCATGACCTGAGACAAAATTAAGAGTTGGATGCATAACATTGTAAGCCACCTATGCAAACCTAGTTTGATACAGGTTTTTAAAAATCTTTTTAAAAAATCAGCTCTGGTTTTTCTTTTTTCAATTTCAGCGGTTTCTGTTGTATTTTTTGTTTAGCTTAAATTGATCTTCTTTCTCTATTTCTCATGTTAGAAGCTTAGATTATTGAATTTTGATCTTAGTTTCTAAAATATTCCTGCAATTCTATGAATTTCTTTCCAAGCACATCTTTGTTACATCCCACAAATTTAGATAAGCTGTATTTTTATTTTCATTTAGTTTACAGTATCTTTTAACTTCTCTTAGTATATCTTGCTTTCTCATGAAAAGATAATATCAGTCTGTCATATTTAATTCTTCAAATTTGATCCAATAACACCTTACCTAGGAGTAATCCCTGGACATTACTCCTTTCTGATGAAATTCTTACCAAGATATCAATGTTGGTAAAATATTTCTTTTACTATTTTAACATACACTACAATAGATTTTTCGTGAAATTTCTACCTTTAATCATTTTATACATATTTATGAGAAGAAATATAAGGAAAGATACCCATTGGTTATATTTTGGGTGTGAAATTACATATGTGTGAGAGACAGATTAATGGATCCAGAAGCTATAACGCTAACCAAAATAAGCCAGTCAGAGAAACACAAATACTATATGGTTTCACTCTAAGAAATGAAATAAATGAACAAAGAGGAGAAAAAAAAGCAACCAAAGACCGAGACAAACCAAAGAACAGAATCTTAACTGTAGATAACAGATGGCTACCAGAGAGGACGTAAATGGGTGTGTGTGTGTGTGAAATAAATGAAAATGATTAAGAGTACACTTATTTTTGATGAGCACTAAGTAATAAATGGAGCTGTTGAATCACTATATTGTATACCTGAAACTAGTATTACACTGTATGTTAACTATAATGGAATTAAATTTTAAAATATGAAAAAAAGTAAAAGCAAGCAAACAAAAAACCATATCTTCATATACCTTGTTGTATTAGAATTGTTGTCTGACTATATGTTATTTTTATAAATAAAAACACTTCATAAAACAATCAAAAAACCAAAATGTGTACTTAAATCTGTGCCCATTTAATTATTTACATATAAAATAAAAGCAAATCACCTGCTCTTTATGTTAAGTTCGCAAAGATAGATAGTTTACATTTTTCCCAGTTTGTTGGCTTCAAGGTTTTATTGACATATTTTGGAGTTCCCTTTTTAAACATGTATAAAATTATTTATATGGCATGTATGTATATATATATATGCATACATATATATATATATAAAACCTTTCAATATTCTCTGACAGCCCTTTAATACTGTGTCTTAACTGAAAAAATTCAACTGACAAATATGTAATAGAGAAACTTTTTTTCATGAAGTTTATGGTTTATGTGGATGAATGATATAGTTTCTGAGATTTTGCATAACGAAGGAGTATCTTTTGATTACCTTCACACACGAACAACAAAGCATTTGTATTTTGAATTCTTATACCATAAACTTTTACTATCAAAATAATAAAGCAATTTCCCTTCTGCCCATTTTGAAGACAGGAGATAACCCCAACATATTTTTTATTTTTTCCACATCAATTGATTGTCCCTTTTGGAAACTTTGGATTTTTTTGGTATGACATAAATGTATTCTAATTCTTCTTTTACATTAGGCTTTTTTTTTAATGATGCAATTCCTCTGCTCCTTAAAAAGTTGTTCCCTACTTTCGGAAGTTGTGGAATTTTTCCCATGTATCAAATTTTTTGGTCTATTTCTCACTTTGTATCCTTACATCTTTCTTTCTCTTCTCTGCTTTCTTTCTGCTCTTTTTTTTCTCTTCTTTTCTTTCTTTGATATGCATACAGTTTATTATGCAACTTTCCTTACCGTTGAAACAAAATGACAGTAGAAAGGACCAATTTATATTGAACTGTTGCTCTCACAATCAATTCTCCCAAACAATAAGTTCTCATGAAAATAAAGAAACTGCCACAGTAGGAAAAAATGATTTAAAAGGAAATTACCTACTATTAAATGATTTAACGTGGGCAGCCAACATTGGCCCTACATTATAGGTGCACATGCGTGTATTGCTGACAATCCAATTAAATTGATGTTAAAATTTGTGTTGGCTGAAAACAGGGGGGACTATTTAACTGTTTATTGTTTTTTATTTATTTTTCTAAGGGAGAGACAAAGAGCAAGATGCAGAGGAGCAGAGAGAGGAGACACAGAATCCGAAGGAGGATCCTGTCTCTGAGCTGTCAGCACAGAGCCTGACTCTGGGCTCGAACTCACGAACTGCAAGATCATGAACTGAGCTGAAGTCAAACGCTTGCCCATTGAGCCATCCAGGTGCCCCACTGAACCATCCAGGTGCCCCTATAAAGAGATTATTTTAGAAATTGGAGCTTTAAAATATGGCTTTGATAACAGCTCACATATGATTGCAATTCTTTCCATCCTCTACGGATTCTTACCGTAACATCTATTGTCGACTGATGGTACAGGCTTCTACTTCTTTAAAAAAAAAAATGAGTAAAGAAGACAATTTAGGTGATACAAACACAATTTATATAACACTTCATGAAATAGACAGGCTTAGAGAACTGCAAAATGGAGCAGAAGGAAGGAAGCTTTTATAGGCTAAAGAATCAAGCAAGAGAAAAAAGAGAAAATATCTGAATGGCCAGGGTTACAGAGTCAACCTTGTTTGAGGTGAGAAAGTCCAGGTGTCTGAGGATTGGCTAACTGGATAAACTACATTTCTGCTCAAGTAGATCATTTACAAGAACATAAAAGTCATCTGTTTTGATCTGCTGATATGGTACTCCAGGCAAGAGAGGCTCTCTTGGGCCCAGAAATTTATTTCAGCAGTACCTTCATTTTGACTATCCTCTTAAACATTCAAGAGGTTTGATCAAAAGTAGCAGTTCTTACTTGATTCTCGGTTATCATTGCTTCTTTGAGTCTCAGTATAGTATTATTAAGAGCAGATGTTAGGGGTTCCTGGCTGGCTCAGTCAGTTAAGCGTCCGACTTCGGCTCACGTCATGATCTCACGTTCGTGGGTTTGAGCCCCGTGTTGTGCTCTGTGTTGACAGCTAGCTCAGAGCATGGAGCCTGCTTCCGATTCTGTGTCTCCCTCTCTCTCTGACCCTCCCCTGCTCACGCTGTCTCTGTCTCTCAAAAAAAATTAAAAAATTAAAAAAAAAAAAAGAGTAGATGTTAGGCTCCTTTTGTTGGACTTGGTTACATTTTTCTATTCTCTTTTGTTGTTCGAGTCAGAGAGAGAGAGAGAGAGAGACCATCTATACTGGTCAGTGACTGCCCAATGCATTTAAAACTTCTGAGAGAATATAGCCTATTAGGGAGACATTAATAACTTATTAGCAACAAAACAATACCTCTTGTTTGGAGACCCTCTAGAACCAAGATCCCCATAACCCTATAATCAAGTCAAGAAATTATCCTGAAATTATCCTTCTATAAGGCATTGTGATATTTATGTATTTCACATAATTGTGTCTCCAATTCCCCAAAAGTGTTTATCCCGTGAGGTGTTCTAGGGAAACTGAGACATTCAAAATTAGAGAGAAGTTTGTGATAGGCAGAAAGAATTCATGATCAAAAGCGTCACAGAAAATTCAGTCAGTTGAAGGTTGGATTATCCCCCCCAGTGCAAGGGCCTGAGATAAGTGAACAATGGCATTATGTACCCAGACCAGGAAAAGATAAAGTGTGGACAGATACAATAAAATTCTTCATAATGTAAGGAATTGGAAAAAGATGATAAGAGAAAGAAGCAGAATTCGAAAGAAATATTCTTGATCTGATGTTTTAGGAGGAAGCAATCTATATCAATGTTAACTACTTCTCTTCCTAGTCAGTTTGGTTTTGAGGTCTCTGGTATTTATGTAGCTGACCAGATGTCAAGTGGAGCCTTCTTCAATTGTGAAATATGCCCCCAAGGTTTGACCACATAATTTTTCAGTAGTGTAAATGGGAAGAAGGACTGGTAGACTCCTTTCAGTGAAGCTCACTTTTGCAAAAGAATGAAAGTAAAATAATTGCTGCCTATAAGTTATGAAAGGCTTAAAAATGTCCATTGCTAAAGATGGAAGTTTATTATAATGAAATTGACAAAAAAATTTGGTTATTATTGTGACACACAACATTTCAAGATGATAACCAGCATTATGATCAATAGTATTATACAAAAACATATCAGACTTTTAGGAATTTTATAAAATTTTGGAACACTTAAATTAATAACATGAACACATAAAAATACAATCTGAGAAGGTTAAATATCATTACTTATTTAGTAATGTTTTCGAAAATATCTACTTTCCTTGAATGAAGATATTTTTGTTATTATTCCTAGTAGTATTAATTACATATATTAGTTAGAATTTTTAACCCTTAGAATCCTTAGTTCCTAGTCAAAACTAAGAAGTAAGCAATCTGTGCACTTTTTGGTGCAGTAGCATTCTGTGGATTGACAGATTTATAAATATATTTTATAATTTCTAGAAATATATTCTTCCCCATAGTATATTTTTTCAATGTAGACAAAACGTATTTACTAATAGACTCAAATGTCTTTAGTTCCTCTGTAAAAGGAAGTCAAAAGTGGATCAGCCTATGTTCATAATTAATGTATTAGTATTTTATATTTCAAAATGATTTATATTCAATGAGTGTCTACCATTTAACTTATCTCACTATAACTTTAAAGTATTATCAACAAAATTCTTAAGGCTGTCTTAAGTAGACATACCATAAGGCATAATTATTATTGAAAAAATTTTTATAAGCTTTGGTCTTGCTTGTATCTAGTTAATTTACTGGTTCTTAAATATTATGTTTAGATTACTCATGAAAATTTCATGAGATATTAAATAGCTAATCATTTTAAGTTATCTTTTTTGTTGACAAATTCCTAACAGAGATTACATGAACTTACTTGACTTTTAGTAAACCTATATAAAATACAATTATATGTCTGAATGTCTGATTTACATTTAATATTGATAGCTCTAAAGATATTTTAATTAAACTGACAAACTTAACTGGCTTTTATCTATTGATTATTCTATATCATGTGAGAAAATGTATATTTCTGAGGGTATACTTGATTTTTATAAATGCTTAATTTTTTATTATTTAAAAACAAGTTTAATTTTTTAAATTACTTTTGAGAGACAGAGAGAGACATCGTGAGCAGAGGAGGGTCAGAGAGAGAGGGAGATACAGAATCTGAAGCAGGACCCAGGCTCTGAGCTAACTGTCAGCACAAAGCCCGACATGGGGCTCGAACCAACGAACCATGAGATCATGACCTGAGCTGAAGCTGGACACTTAACCTACTAAGCCACCCAGGTGCCCCTAAATGCTTAATTGTTTTAAAGCCAGTTAACAAGAACTATCTATAATTGGGGAGGCTGAGTGGTGCAGTCAGTTAAGTATCCGACTCTTGATCTCAGGTCAGGTCATGATCTCATTATTTGTGGGTTCGAGGCCCACATTGTGCTCTGCATTGATGACATGAAGCCTGCTTGGGATTCTCTCTCTTCTTCTCTCTGCCCCTCACCTGCTTGTGCTCTCTCTCTGTCTCTTCCACCTAATAAATAAATAAACTTAATTTGAAAAAGAGTTATTTATAAATTAATTTTGATAATACCATCTGGAGGTAGAAAAAAATACCACATATCTATAACACACATACATGGATATATATAAATACACAAATACATACAAAGATCTTATTACTTTGGTTTTGAAATTTTAGTCATGAGACAAATATAATGTAAAAACTTACTGATTTATATAAAAAATTTTGGATCAAAATTCTGTTTCTGGCAGATGGAATAAGCTAATGAGTTAACATTTCACTAATATTTATGGCAAAAAGTTTTGAAGATTTTCACATGTCTATAGTACATGAAAGTACTACATCTGGAAGGCACAGCAAATGAATGAAAGTTCCTCCAAGAATCATTTTATTTTTTGCCAAGTCCGTAATTTTTACAATACTTACAAGTTTTTTGAGATACATAGTGGGTGTTTTGGGATTGGTAAAAAGGATAGATGGGCATTTTCTGTTCTAACAAAGACTCAATTTATAAGACAAATGGTCCTCAAAGATTTAGGTTGCAACCTGAATATCGACCAACTACAATTTGCTTCATTATTTCAGAAAGAGGATCTTCCAATAAATAGAAATCTAAAGATTCTTGTATTCTAGATTTAGAGTTGTCTTTGATTGAAATGTTTATTTTTTCCTTTGGGTTCATAGTTTCATTTTAGCTTAGGAAAGAAAGCCTACGAAAAAGTTCCTATCAGGATCTGACTATCAGCTTCTAATGTGGCCAATTTCTGACTGTAGAGCTACAAAAAGCAAACAAACAAGCAAAGAAGTACAACTTTAGAATGTCCTGTCACGTTTCATCTGGGACAAAAAGTAAACATCCCTGGCAGTATTGAAAATCTCACTTGCACAAAAGGCATTCCTTAAAGAGAGTGCAAGCATTCATAGGTCTAACAGGAGACCAGGAGAAACCTAATGGAGGACCAGGGGGAGGGGAAGAGGGAAAGAGAGTTGGGGAGAGAGGGACGCAGAACTTGAGAAACTATTGAATTCTGAAAACAAACTGAGGGTTGAAGGGGAAGGAGGAGCGGGGAAAAGAGGTGGTGGTGTTGGAGGAGGGCACATGTGGGAAAGAGCACTGGGTGTTGTATGGAAACCAATTTGACAATAAACTACTTAAAAAAATAAAATTATTTTCAAATACAGAAAATTATAGAACAGTTTATAGTACAAAATAAAATTGCTCCTATAGTAAAAAAAAGAAAAAAAGAGAGTGCAAGCAGATTCTCCCTTCCTAAGATACAGTCACTCCCAAAGAAAGCAAAAAGAAAGACAATTCCTCTGAGAGCTGACAATAGGCAGTAGGACCCTAGCTACAAATGGAGTGTAACCTACTTTTCTGTCATGCCATATCTAGCTGCAAATGACATGCAATCCACATTTCTGCCTGGCCATAGTTTTAAGCCCTCAAACGGTTGGCTGAGCTGCCTACATATGCAAGAAGCAACAACCTGCATGTCCAGGGCAGACTGATAGTCAAGCCAAATTCTCAATACAAAATGAGAAAAACAAGAAAGCAACAGCTGTTGCTGAGAGAGAAAGAAACCATAACCAATGAGCACACCAAAACCAAATACACAAGAATAGAGATTCGGGACTGATTGTACCATGTGAAATTTTACCTTCCTTTCTCAACCAGGCACTATACAGATTCAGGAGAATTGATGCTGGTAAGAATGCTCACCCTTTTCCAACTTCTGACAGTTTTCCCAGGATCCCATCTGCAGGCTCAAGTAGGTTTAAGTAGAGAATATAGCTCCAAAAGATAGTATTAACCAAAATTTGGCAAGGTTTCCCATTCACTTTAATTTTAGTTTCCCCTTAGATGTTTAAGGGAGTAGCTGGCAGCAGCAGTTTGCCAGAGAATCCTTGAGAGTCCATCAACCCAGGAAGGGGCCCAAATGGGGGACCTACTTTGAGGGTAGTTATTGCTTATGGGGGCATCTGAGTTGGTGTGGAGGAATTTGATAAAACCTTCAAGGACAGTCTTTTTTCCATTATCCTAGTTGACTACAGATAAAACTCCAATTTCTGGGCCAGTGATGGACCTCTGGAGGGTACAACAGAGGAGGCTGGACCAAGTGTTTTAGGTTTCTGACCTTGGAGCTCTTGTAGTTGTTAAGTCTGCTAAGCTGGTGTACTTTTGTTTATGGTCTTGTGGTCTCGTCAGAGTGGAAAGACAATCTAGAGAGAGAATTAGTAGAACAGGAGTGCTCAGGGAAAAAAGGATGGTTGGAGTAGTAATCATGTCAGTCTTAGAGTCTCTCTTTCACTTAGGTCTTTAATTTTCAGTAGGCTTTTGCAGTGAAAATTTCAATTCAGATATTTTGAAATACTGAAGACCTATGTAGACTTCTGCAGTCAAATAAAATAGGTATTCCATTTTATTTGTTGACTTGGGAATCCTTGTTTTCAAGTGCACTTCTTAAATGAACGATTTGTCTAGTTGGGACATTCCCAATAATGGCCATTGTAATTCTAGGTTGTCTTAATAAGCTTTTTCCATTTTTGTAGATATTTATAGCTTCCATGACCACAGCTTTTACATATAACATAAGCAGTGTGCCAAAAGGCAGTATGCTCAATTCTTTAAAACTTAAAGATCCCATTTCTTTAGCTAGGTCTTGGGTTTCTTCAAATAATACCTAAGAGGCATTTTACAGTGCATCTCATTGCGTGGAAATTTTCTTGAGGTTGGCAGGTGACCTTGTGCTAATCTAACTCATTCTGTGACCAACTTATCCTAGCGCAGTAGTCTTAGAGTTAAGTGGTGAACATTCTAACTGTTTGAGGTTCTCCAAACATGCTCCCCAATTTCATTTCTTTGGCTTCTGAGATTCCCATTAGCAACAGATCTATTATTCCTTTCAACAGAAAATTTCTTGAAAGTGGCAAATACCCTAATGGTTTTAAAAATGCTTATTTGTTTTTGAGAGAAAGAGTGTAAGCAGGGGAGAGGCACAGAGAGAATGGGACAGAGGATCTGAAGCAGGCTCTGATCTAACAGCAGTGAGTCCAATGAGGGACTCGAAGTCACAAACCATGAGATCATGACCAGAGCCAAAGTCACATGCTCAGTCAACAGAGCCACCCAGATGCTCCTTCCAATGGCTTTCAATAGTCTGACTTGAACCTACTTGGATTTTGATATATCCTTGATAAAAACAGTTCAAGTTCCTTGTCTTATTTCCCCAAGTCCCCCAGCACTTAATGCTATGGACTTACTTCAAGTTTATGAATCCCTTAATGGCTGTCACCTCTACAGGAATTGGAGTTTCTTAAGTTCCTTAACAGCTGTCACCTGTTTCAGACTTCCCATATAATTACCCCAGAACCTCTTCAGGGTCTAGGAACATTTCTGGGAACTTTAACAAACCCTGGAAATTTACCCCCAGAACCTTAATGGGAACTATCATCTATCTATCTATGTATCTACCTACCTACCTACCTACCTACCTACCTGCCTACCTACCTATCTATCCATCCATCCATTCATCCATCCATCCATAGATAGATTAGAGAGCTGCACACAAGGGAGCAGAGCTCAAATCCAAGAGTGACTTAGTCATGGCCCTCAGTGATGACAAGAACATATAACTGGAAGGGATCAGCAGGTGCTTGCTTATGCCTCTCATCCTGCATGCCATTAGCAGCCAGCTTTAGATCCCATTCCTCATCACCAAAAACTTATAAACTTATAAACAAATTAGATGATACAAAAATTTATTTAATATTTTATGAAGCAGGGGCAGAAGACACAAAGCAATTACAGGATTTAAAAAAAGAACAAGGAAGAGAAAAAGATAAAGTTTCTAATTATTTGGGGCCACGATCAACTTTGTCTGGAGTGAGGAGGCTGGAGTTGGCTGGTGTTTGGAGACTGGTGGACTGGGTATACTATGTTTCTAGTCAAGTGGAGCATTCACGTGGACACAGAAGTTATCTAAGTTTCCATGTGCTGACATGGCAGTCCAGGCGAAGGGTCTCCATTTGCATCCTAGAATTTTATTTCAACTTACTAAAGGCATTACAGATGCATTCTAACTTTGGCCAAACTTAGCCTCCTAAATTACTTTAGGGTCTTAATCTTAGTATCATTTAGAGTTCACTCGGGAAAACAGCCATTACCATGGGAATAAGGAGATTCTGCAATTAGACTTTATTATTGGTAGCACTGGCAATCCTGCTGACCTCTGATATAGGAACATGAAGGAAATGCCCATGGAGAAGTCTTCGGGGAAGCTATTCACTCTCCACTGTCCACTGCTCAGTGTCTGGAACTGTCTCCGTGAATTTGTAGGGAAGTGTCTTATATGAGACACTATCTGTGTCACCAGCATAAGCAGGAAGATAAGCTGAGTTTAGAGTGAAGAACATTCACCAGGTACTTTATATTTTACAGCATTGGAAAATTTTTAGAACAGTTTCATTAATTATTTAGAAATTTACTGGTAATTGTTTTCATGAAAAGACCAACATATATAACACAGGTATATTAAATATTTCACAAAGTAAATTAAAAAAAAAACTCTTTCTTGGTTCTCTAGAAACCTCTGCGGAGAAGGCTATTTAAGCCACAGTGGACTGTATTACCAGTGCATTGTGCGAGGAAAATTATTTTACTATTAAAACTCTGGCACTGGTTAATATGTAAATAGCTAAACCCTTTTATCTGGTGATGATTATTTATTTGGTACCATTGTTTTAAGTGACATGGACTCTTTGGAGTAAAAATAAAATGGCTAAGCAAACAAAAACTATTCATAAAACAAGACATGGAATTCTTCTCATTAGTAAAGCACTGGGCACTCAGTGTTAATAATAATCAGACATCTCATAAACGTTCTTGGGAATGAAAAATAAGATTAAAAAGATTACCTATGCCTCACCCACACACTATATAAAAACATATCACTGATAGCGTAGGAATGGAAACCTGCCAATGTCTTACAAAGCCAGTGTTCCTTGTTTCATGGGAAATCGCTATAAAGGTTGATTTCTATGGCCTTGTATAGCAACAGAATAATGATTGCATCCCTTGGGAATTCAGGTGTGTCAGGAAGATTCTGCTTTGGCTCTTTTCTCACCTCTAAAACAATTTCCATTAATTTGGTTACATACTATAAATTCTATAAGCCCCATCTGTTTATTTAATTTAAGGCTTTTACTTGTTAAAAGATGCTTCTATCGCTCAACTTCCTTCAAAAATTTAAGCTATATTCAAATGTTCATTTATTTGTACATGTGTAAATAAGCTGCAAAATCCATTCCAAGAGTCAGTTTCTAAAGAAGCAAATTGGTAAGACAAGGGTGAAACTGAGAGATGGCATGATTTATGCACAGGCTTTGATTTGTCTTGCATTGGTGACTTGACAAAAGTCACAGCCTGGTAAATAATGACTACATTTCTATTTTTAAAAATAAAGTTTATTATTATTTTTCTTTTAAGATAATCCAGACCCAACTTAAAAATCACACAAATTTAACCTTGACCCAGTAACTTGACTTCCAGAAATTTATTTAAAAATATTTTCAGATATGTGAGATTTATAGTGGCCTCGCTGGTGATGGCTAAAATTGGAAGTTGACTAAATGTCGTATCTAGGGTTCTGGTTGAACAGATTTACCACGCGCACAGATAACGTGTATTTATGGGGGAAAATGATGAAATATCTGGCTACTGATATGGAATGATCTCCCAGGAACATAAAGTTAAAAAACCAAAATGCAGAACAGTATGAATGACACTGTTTTTTCAAAAAGGAGAAAAACATGTATGCTTACTTATTTATTTTGCATGAAATATCATTGAAAGTTTACTGTTTTTAAATGCTTATTTATTTTGAGAGAGACAGAGAACAGAACATGAACTGGGGGGCAAAGGGAGAGGAGAGAGGAAATCTGGGTTCCCAGCACAAAGCCTGAGTCAGAGACTCCATCTCACAACCTTGAGATGATGACATGAGCAGAAGTCAAGAGTGAGAGGCTTAATTGATTGAGCCACACAGGTGTCCTAAAATTTAGTTTTAAAAAATGTAATTTGGATGCCCTAGAAGGAAGGAAACCAGATGGGTTAGGGAGCAGATATAAGCAGGGAATATGAACTGTATGCCCTTTCAAAGGTTGACTTTGAAACAGGTAAAAGTCTTACCTATAAAAATTATATAGACCCTGTGGTGACTGGGTGGCCCAGTTGGTTAAGCATCTGACTTTGGCTCAGGTCATGATCACAGTTTGTGGGTTTGAGGCCTGCATTGGGCTCGGTGCTGTCAGCTAGGAGCCTGCAGCCTGCTTCAAATTTTGTGTGTGTGTGTGTGTGTGTGTGTGTGTGTGTGTGTGTGTGTGTGTGTCTCCCCCCCTCCCCTGCTCACACTCTGTCTCTCTCTTCCTCTAAAAAATAAATACATACATATTAAAAATAATTTAAAAATTATATACTTATGTATAGACATAAACAACAAAAAACAGATAAGAAATAATTACTTAAATTTGTACTACTTCTTTTTTTAACCCAAGGCTGTTTTCATGGAGTTTGAAAGTGCTATATGATTCCAAACGTATAATACTTTTATGTAAGTTGAATAATAAAAGAACAGTACTGAGTAACAAGGAAGGGATCACATAAGTGGGGGCTAGACCAAAACAAAAACAAAATAAAAACCAACTATATATGCCATCTAAGCTGGAAAAGATAAATAAATTCCTTAATTATATGATGTAAAATAATATGACTATTTTGTTTTTAATTTGAGAGAGGGAGAGAGACAGATCAAGCATGAACACGGGAGGGACAGAAAGAGAGAGAAAGAGAGAGATAGAAGCTTAAGTGGGATCATGTTTAGCACCAAGTCCAATACAAGATCTCAGGTCCCTGAGAGATCATGACCTGAGCCAAAACCAAGAACTGGACGCCTAACTGACTAGGACAACCAGATGCTCCAGATGAGGCATTATATATATTAAAATTAAAGGTCTATAAATATATATATACATGTATATGTATATACAAGGTGTGTGTATATATATTAATGTATATATATATATTTCTAGACCTTTAATTTTCCTATACTTTTCAAAATTCAATTTTTAGACTTCAAGTTCTATTTTTCTGTGTCTTTCAATTTTTAAGTATAGATTTGTGAAGATTATCTCACTTTCATTATATGATTACGCAGAAAAAAATAGTGACATTAATCATATAGCAATTGTGTAAAATATCACTTTGTATAACTAAAGATTGTTTTTTTCCTACCTATCACAGCATGAATATTTAAAAATTTGAGTCTAAAAGTGAAAAAGATAAACTGAAATGTATTTTCTTTTTAAATATGTGGCGCACAGTTTATCAAAATGTATTTTCAGTGTTCTCTGACTATAGTTTGATAGCTCATTTATTTCTATTGTCCAGAAGATGAGAGTACCAAAGAAGAAAAGAGCAAGTTAAATATTCTGAAATATTTTTCAAATAAAGAAAGAATGTTTTGGGGAGCTGGGGTGACTCAGCCAGTTAAGCATCTAACTTCAGTTCAGGTCATGATCTCGTAGTTCTAATTCAAGCCCAGTGTTGGGCTCTGTGCTGACAGCTCTGAGCCTGAAGCCAGTTTCAGATTCTGTGTCTCCCTCTCTCTGCTCTTTCCCCACTTGTTCTCTGTCTCTCCCTCTATCAAAAAATATTTTTTTAAAAGAAAGAAAAAATGTTTTTCTCTCTATTATATGTTGCTTTTAGCATAATGCCATGTACACTGAATAAGCATAAGTTTCCATGAATATATCTTTATTTTTATGACTATACATATAACATACACTTAAAAAGAGAGTAAAATATATAAAAAAGAAAGCAAGATATATGCTGATATCAGTATCCATCTAGAATTAAATATTGTTAAGATTTTGTGTATGTATTTTGTAGATTTGTACTTTTTATCATATAAAAATACATATTTATTAGTTCTAAAATTGTAGGTTCTTTAAAAAAGTGTTGATTCTTACCACACATTCTGTTTGTACATGACAATACATGATGGTCAGAGGTTCATACATGTGATAAAATATGCCCTGATACACACACATATATATATATATGTTTACAATGCTATTCATGTATTCTTGTACTATTGTTTGATATATATCTCAGGAGATCAAATCATCAGTGGAAATAGTGGAAATAGGATTTGTACCTCGTTAAACTTCAATACAGACTGTCAAATGACCTTCTAGAAAGTTGACCTGACTTTACACTCATACTGAGTTGTCTTGTTCCACTCTGGCTCCTATAACAGAATACCATAGATTGGGTGGCATATAAACAACAGAAATTTTTTTTTCGGTGCTCTGGAGGGCAAGGAAGTCGAAGATCGCAGTGCCAGCAAATTCAGTGTCTGCTGAAAGCTCACTTTCTGGTTCCTAGACCAGGAAGATCATGGTCTTTGCTCTCTATGGCAAAGCGAGGGGCTCTCTGGTGTCTCTTCTATATAGTCATGAGATTCCTTCATGAGGGTTCCACCTCGCAAAGGAACTGCCTCAAATACCATCAACTTGGGTATTAAGATTTATCATATGAATTTGAGGGATACAACATTCAGTGTACAGCAATAGGGACTGCATTGAATCTGTAGATTGCTTCAGAAAGCATGGACATTTTTAAGAATGTCAAGGTTTCTGATCCCTGAACATGATATATCTTACATTGATTTAAATCTTCCTTAGTTCTTTCATTGTATTATGCAGTTTTCAGTGTGCAAGTCTTTTCAACTACCTAGGACTAAGTCTAAATGTATTTCTAAGTATACTATTCTTTTTAATGATATTGTAAATGGGATTGCTTCCTTAAGTTCTTTTTTTGGATAATTCATTATTAATGTATCGAAATGCAACTGGCTTTTGTATATTAATTTTGTGTTCTGCAGCTGCACTGATTTTATTTGTTCTAGAGCTTTGTGCCTGAGTGGGTATGTGTGCATGTGATTTTTAGAGTTTTCTACATTTATTTATTTATTTTTTAATTTTTAACGTTTATTTCTTTTTGAGAGAGAGAGAGAGAGAGAGAGAGCCAGTGGGGAGGGGCACAGGGACAGAGACACAGAATCTGAAGTACGCTCTAGGTTCTGAGCTGTCAGCACATAGCCCAATGCGGGGCTCGAACTCATGAACTGTGAGATCATGACCTGAGTGGAAGCTGGATGTTTAACAGACTGAGCCACCTAGTGTTTTCTACATTTAAAATCATGTCATCTGCAAAAAGGGAATTTTCTTTTAGGTGTATTTTATTTCCTTTTATTTCCTAATTTTTCTGGCTAGGACTTCCAATACTAAGTTGAATAGAAGTGATGAGAGTGGATTTGTTTGTCTTGTTTCTGATCTTCAAGAAAAACTTTCAGTTTTTCATCATTGAGAATGATGCTAGCTTGTGAGGTTGTCATATATATATGGACTTAATTATGTTGAGATAAATTCCTTCAATAGTTTACAGTCTTTATCATGGAAGAATGATGAATTTTGTCAAATGCGTTTTCTGAATCTCTTGAGAAAATCATATTATTTTTATCCTTCATTGTGTTAAGGTGGTATATCATATGAACTCACTTGCATATACTGAATCATCCTTACAGCTTAGGAATAAATCCCATGTGGTCATGATGCATAATCCCTTTCATGCGTGTTTGAATTGGGTTTCTTAGTATTTTGTTAAGAATTTGGGGGTCTATGCTCATCAGGGATATTGGCCTGTAGTTTTCATTACTTGTAATGTCTTTGTCTGGCTTTGGTATCAAGGTGATGCTGGTCTCATAAAAATGAGTTTGGAAATATTCTTCCTCTTCAACTTTTTTGGAAGAACATAAGAAATATTGATGACTGTTCTTGAATTATAGCTAGAATTCGCTAATGAAATGATCTGGTCCTGGGCTTTTTCTCAGTGGGAAGTTTTGGATTATTGATTCAATCTCCTTCTTTCTGGGTTTGTTCAGATTTTCTTTCTTCATTATTAAGACTTGGTAGGGCATGTGCTTATAAATTTCTCCTTATCTCTAATGTTATCCACTGACAGTATAGGATTGCTCAGAGTATTCTCTTATGATCCTTATTATTTCTGTGGCATCACTTACAGTGTCTAATTGTTCACTTATGATTTTATTTATTTGAGCTTTATCTCCTTTTTCTTAGTCTAGCTAGAAGTTCATTATTTTTTAAATCTTTTCAAAAAACTGATTTTCATGGACTTAATTCTTTTCTTTATTTCATTTATTTCTACTTTAATCTTTATTATTTATTTCCTTTGTCTAACTTTAGGTTTAGTTTGTTCCTCTTCTAGTTTATTGAAGTGTAAAGTTAGGTTGCTTATTTGAAATCTTTCTTCCTTTTCAATATAAGTGTTTATCACTATAAAGTTCTCTTAGAACTTCTCTTGCTGAAATCCATATGTTTGATATGTATATTTTTATTTTCATTTGTCTCAAAGTATCTTTTAATTTCTTTTTGATAATATTCTTTGGTTATAGGTTGTTCAAAAGGATTTTGCTTAATTTACATGTTTTTTTCTGTCAATTTTCCTTCCTTTTTCTTTCTTTCTTTCTTTTTTTTTTTTTTTTTTTTTAGTTTCTTATTTTATTGCACTGTGGTCAGAAAAGATTTCACTCTTCTTAAATTTGTTAAGACTTGTGACCTAACATGTGATCTGTTCTGGAGAATGTTCTATGTGTACTTGAAAAGAATGTGTATTCTCCTACTGTTGTGTGGAAGATTCTGTATATGTCTGTTAGGTTCATTTAGCCTACAGTGTTGTTCAAGTCTGATGTTTCCCTATTGATTTTCTGTCTAGACAATATACTATTGAGAATGGCATATTGAAGTCCTCTACTATTATTGCATTGCTGTCTATTTTTCCCTTCAGATCTGTCAATGTCTGTGTTAAATATTTAGGTGCTCTAATGTTGGGTGCATCCTATTTGTAATTATTATGTTTTCCTGATGAGTTGTCCATTTTATCAAAATTTAATGATCTATTTGTCTCTTGTGGCAGATTTGGATTTAAAGTTTATTTTGTTTGATGTAAGTAGAGCCATCCTTTTTGCATGAAATATATTTTCCCTCTCTTCATTTTCAGCCTACATAGGTCCTTAAATCTGCAGCAAATTTCTTGTAGATAGCATGTAGATAAATCTTGTTTTTTAATCCATTAGCCACTCTATGTCTTTTGATTGAGGTGTTTAATTACATTTACGTTTACATTTAAAGTAATTATTGACAAGTAAGGACTTACTATTGTCAGTTTTTCATTTTTCCTGTCTTGTAGATCTTTGTCCTTTTGTTTCTTAATGTCTTCTTTTAGGTTTTCTTGATTTTTTATACTGATGATTTAACTTCTTTTTCTTTTCTGTGTCTTTTATAGTTATTTTCTTTGTAGTTACCATGAGGCTTACGAAACATTTATAATTATAACTGTCTATTTCAGGCTCATATCAACTCAATTTCAATCACACACAAAAACTCTTTCTTTTGGCTGCCTACTTTGGGTATTTGTTATTCTTCAGTTTTCCGGGTTTTTCTCAGGAACAGATTTTGTAGCACATACAGCAGCACCAACTCATAAGTATCTACTTCTGTGGCTAGTGATGGGCCAGTGAACCTTTCATTCCTCCTGTCTGCTCGGGTGCAAAAGCTAGTGCTCTCCAGCTCTAGTGGGGAGAAGCCAACCTAGCTGTTCTGCTCTCTTGCAGATCTTTGGTGAGCAGGAGACTTCCCAATTCCATCTGTCCCAGCTCTGCTACCCTTGTCTGCGGAGCCCACATGTCCTCCCTGGCCGTGCTCTCTTCTCTGACTGTAACTAGAGAGTTTGATCGTTTCCGGGTGTTATACTGTGAACTGCCAGATCATGTCTACAGTAAAAATAAATATTGCTTCTGCCATCCGTCACATTCTAGATCTAGCCAAATTCGTAGGCTTCCTCACAATCTACCTGCCTTTATCTCCAGGATTTCCTTTATTGTTACAATTCTGTAGCTGGTTGTAGTGAATTTGAGAGAGGTTTGTAAGGATATCAGTTTAGGATTTGGTATTTTCAGAGTTCCCATGTGGGCTTTAACAAATAACCATTACTAACATGTACATAGTATTGCATTTATTTTCTTTTCAGAATATAAATTGATTTTCTACTAATTAAAAAAGGAGGCTGTGCAAAAAAAATATATTCAGAAATCTAATAAACATTTCAAAGCATCTTTTATCAAAACCTCAAATTAAAAAAAATATATACCCACACACTTATTAGACTGGCTAAAGTCCACAACACTGATAATAATAAATGCAGACAAGAATGTATAGCTATAGGAATTTTCGCTAGTTGATGGGAATGCAAAATGCTATAGCCACATTGTAAGGCAGTCTGACAGTTTTTTACAAAGATTAACATAGTCTTACTATAAGACCCAGCAATCACTCTCTTTGATATATTCTCAAGTAAGCTCAAAGTTTGTCATACATATTGAATATTTATAGCAGCTTTATTCATGATTGCCAGATCATGGGAGCCATAATTTTTTTCTAATAAATGAATGGATAAATACCCTGGGGTGCATCCATATAATGGAACACATTCAACCATAAAATAATTAAGCTATCATTCCATGGAAAGACAAGGAAAGAAACTTAATTGCATACACTGCTAGGTGAAAGAGTAAAGTCTTAAAAAGGATATAATAATGTATAATTCTAATTATATAAAATTCTGGAAAGAGCACAAGTATACTGACAGTGGCAAAGATCAGTGGCTGCAAGGTGTTTGGGAAGAGAAAGGAAAGAATAAGTAAGTGGATCAGAGGAGATGATTTTTAAAATTTTTTTATGTTTTTAAATTTATTTTTGAGAGACAGAGAGACAGTGAGAGAAGAGGAGGGTCAGAGAGAGAGAGAGAAGGAGATACAGAATCTGAAGCAGGCTCCAGGCTCTGAGCTAGCTGTCAGCACAGAGCCTGACGCCAGGCTCAAAACCATGAACCGTGAGATCATGACCTGAGCCGAACCTGGATGCTTAATCAACTGAGCCATCCAGGCGCCCCCAGAGGAGATTTTTGGGACAGGATAGTGAAACTGTTCTGTGTGATCTTTAATGGTGGATATATAACGTTCTACATTTGTCAAAACCAATAGAACTACAGAACATAGGAGTGAACTCTAATGTAAACTACCGATCTTCGGTTAATAGCAATGTACCAGTATTTGTTCAGCAGTTGAAGCAAATGTACCACACTAATGGAAGAGGTTAATCATAGGGAAAACTATTAGAGAGGTGGGGAGAGTGGAAAAGCATATATGGGAACCCCTTGTACTTTCCACTCAATGTTTCTGTAAAACAAAAACTGTTCTAAAAAATAGTCTATTAAGAGAAGAAAAAAAGAAAAGGGGGTGTGAGGGGAGGAAAAGAAGCTGCTATAGGTTAAATAACGACTCCTGTATCCTGCAAAGATGTCTATACTGAAATCCATGGAACCTGTCACTAAGAAGTGACAATACAGATGTGATTAAGATAGAGTGGCTAAAATGAACAAATCAAGAGACTATAGATGCTGGCGAGGATGTGGAGAAACGGGCACCCTCTTACACTGTTGGTGGCAATGTAAACTGGTGCAGCCGCTCTGGAAAACAGTGTGGAGGTTCCTCAAAAAACTATCAATAGAACTCCCTTATGACCCAGCAATAGCACTGCTAGGGATTTACCCAAGGGATACAGAAGTGCTGATGCACAGGGGCACATGGACCACAATGTTCATAGTGGCACTTTCAACAATAACCAAATCATGGAAAGTGCCTAAATGTCCATCCACTGATGAATGGATCAAAAAGATGTGGTATATATATATATACAATGGAATACTACATGGTAATGAGAAAGAATGAAATTTGGCCATTTGTAGCAAAGTGGATGGACCTCGACGGTGTCATGCTAAGCGAAATAAGTCAGGCGGAGAAGGACAGATACCATATGTTTTCACTCATAGGTCTAACAGGAGAAACCTAACAGAGGACCATGGGAAGGGGAAGAGGAGGAAAAGAATTGGGGAGAAAGAGGAGGCAAATCATGAGAGACCTTTGAATACTGAAAATGAACTGAGGGCTTATGGGGAAGGGGGAAAGGGAAAGCGGGGTGATGGTCATGGAGGAGGGCACTTGTGGGGAAGACCACTGGGTGTTTTATGGAAACCAATCTGACAATAAACTATATAAAAAAAGATTAGGGATCTTAGATGAGGTGATTACCCTGGATTATCCAGATGATTCCAGTCTAATCACATAAACTCTTAAAAACCGGAGGTTATCTCCTGGCTTGAGTCCAAGAGTAAACCCGGAATGAGAAGCAAGCATGAAAGGCGACCTTCTGGCTTTGCATATGAAGGAAGGGAGCCGGAGCCAGGCAACGTGGGCAGTCGCTGGCAGCGGGCACTGCTGCAGTCCTGGCAGCCACAGGAAGCTGAACCTTTCTAACGACCTGACGGAGGGGAAACTGATTTCTTCCGCAGAACCTCCAGGAGGAAGGCGGCACCACTCACACTTTGATTTTAGCATACTGAGTCTGTTAAAATTCTGACATATAGATCTGAGATATATATAATGAATATGTGTTTTTTGAAGCCTCTAAATATGTGGTTATTTGTTATGGTAACAAGAGAGAGCTAATACAGAAACTAATTGAGTTTGTTCTGTAATTTTCAAAAAACTCCAAAATATCAGTCAGAACAATGTCCATCCAATCTCAACCCCTCTATCTGAAGCACGATACTTTATCTTTCTCCCGCAACACATCTTTGTTATATTTTATGTATTTTCTTAGGGATGTCTACCTACGATAAAAAACCCTCTCCAGCCCTAATATCCTTTATTTAATAAAGGAACCTATTTTCTAACAAAAATAGTACATTTATTTCAAGGGTAAATATGTATTTAAATAAGTATATAGAAAAATAAGCCAGAAGAAAAAGTTTCAATGCAATTTATGGGCACCTCAGAGGATGTAAAGATATAACATCGGGAATGAAGGATGGAAGGGAAAACATGGTAATATACAACAATTCAAATAAGAAAATGGAACAAAACCCTTGCATGGACTGATGCTCAATTCCGTTCTATGCAACTGACCTCAAGAGTAAAATAATACAAAATTTAAATTACGTTAAAGTTGGGCTTTTAGATGTAGTACAATGTTGAATGTTGGAGTCGCAGATCATGAAATGTATTCCCAAGTTAAATTATAGACCTTCATTTATGAAGCTTTTAAGGCATGGAACAAGGAAATATTTTTTCCAGGTAACATATTCATATTATTTTTTAAAAAAAGATTAAAATATGAATTAGATTTCTAATGGTTTCTTCCACATACCTTATCCTGGGGTCAAGTATATTGCTGTGTCAAATACGATGTGTACAGCCAAGACACTCAGGTTAGGTCCTCAAGTCTGCCACTTGACTGAAGCCTGAGCTAAGTTAAGACTTTGCACATTTCTCAGCCTTAGTTTAAGTATTGTCGGTCTCTAGTGGTAATGTATATGAAAGTGCATTATAGACTATGAAGTTCTGAGCACTTGGCAAATATAATTCTTCATATTAAGCAATATGTTAACAGTGACATTACTGGAAATGAAAAGTTTCTATTTTCTTTCTCATTCTACTATTGAACTAATTAATATCTCCCTGTGGTGATTAATTTCCAGCTGATTCAGGACATATTTCATGCTCATACTTAATGGGATGCTAATTTAGGGGGCATGTTTTTACTTCAAATTATCTGTTAGGCCACTTTTTATCAGGATAAATGGACAGTAAATATGGAAATTTCCTTATTTCACCACTCCCAGCCCCATCTCCACATAAACAACTGTATTCTCCAAGTAAGCACAGCCATTTGCTGTTATTGAAATCTGAAATTATCTTATTTATTTACAAATTTTGCTTCCAATTTTGACTTTTTCACCATAAAAATGTAAGCCCCATAAGGACAAAGTTTTTTTTTTTTTTTTTAGTTCTGGCCAATTAATAAATGCATGCAGAATGCATGTCACATATTAGACAAATAATGAATATATTTTGAATTTTTGTTATGCCTTAAAGTTACAGAACCCAAAAGTACAATTTGAGTATATATTTGTCAGAGCTTGCTAGAAAATCTACTATCTAGACTTACCCTGTCTGTAAGTAGTATCTTGAGCTATAGTGAAGCCAGTGTTCATTTATCTTCAGAATTGCTATCACTATTGAAACCAGCATTGAATCAGAGCCTCCAATACCCTTTATAGCCTTTAAATACAGAATCTTTGATACATGTGGCATCTGGATCCAGGCTTAGATTTTTCACTTTTAAAACACCACGGAAATAGATACTGTATTTACCATCTGATGGCAATAAGGCTCTTCCAACTCTCCTTTCATTCAATCAACTGAACCTCAAGAATTGCATTTTATTCACCTAGTCTTTTTATTCGACTAGGTGAAAAAACTTCCATTTTCAATTACTAATTGAAATTACTAATTTCAGCTACATTTTATACTATTACATTTAATTTTATTTAATTTTCAAAACAACCCTATGTTGTGTCTATCAGTCTATCATCTATCTGTTTATCTATCTATCTATCTATCTATCTATCTATCTATCTATCTAACCTATTTACCACCACCCCCATCATCACCATCGCCATCTATCTCCCTATCAGTAATTCTCTTAAGGCTTTTACTTGAACTATTTTTTAACATCCTGTGTTGAGGTTTTACTTTGCCTTTTATTTCTTGGGCCTTCCCTGAGTAAAGGACTCTAAAGGTCGTGACTTCACAGACATTTTAACCATGATAGGTATGCTGCTTTCCTTCTGTTAACTGTTTTGTCTCAATGAAACACTGAAACTATGGAGAATGTTCTGTAAATGTACTGTCATGAGAGCTGCTTCGACCCACATGTAACTACTGAGCACTTGAAATACAGCTATTGGACCTGAGAAAGCAAAAGTTCAGTTTAATTTAAGCTTACTTACTATAGATGTGAATTTAAACAGCTATGCCTGTTTAGACACTACCATAGTCTTCAGTGCCATTTTAATGTATACTTAAATATTTTCTTTTTATGAAAAAGTCTAATTTTGTATTTGATTTACCTCGATTTAATTCTTTTCATAGGAGGACCACTGATTGCAATTTTTTTTAGAAAGACTTCCTAACATTCTTATTAAAATTGTGTATATATTTACAAATATCACAAAGTCAAACAGTTTTTTTGTTTGTGGGCTTGGTTTTTTTTAGTTTTTATTAGAAAGAGAGAGAGAACAGGGGAGGGGTAGAGGGGCAGAGGGGCAGAGGGGCAGAGGAAGAATCTTAAGCAGGCCCCAAGCTCAGCACAGAACCCAATGTAGGGCTCAATCCTACAACCTTTGGATCATGACCTGAGCCAAAATCAGGAGTCGGGTGTTTAACTGACTGAGCCACCCAGGCTCCCCTGAACAGTGTTTTAAAGCAACTTTTTTGAAAAGTTTAAAAATGTTTTATATGTTTTTTTTCATTTGCATCTTTAGTGAAAACATGTAAGTTCTCTCCAAAAGTTTCATTTACCCAATGCAGAGCTATCAACTAGAGCCACTGTGTTACACATTAGATCTTCTAACTAAAATCTGATTTATCTTCTAACTAAAATCTGAACCCTCTTACCAACTTCTCCTTATTTCCCACACCCCCAAACCCTGCCATTGACTTTTCTACTCCCCATTTCTACAGTTTGACTTTTCTTCTAGATTCCATATGTAAGTGATAAGATACAGTTTCTCTGTCTGGCTTATTTCACTTAGCACAATGCCCATCAGATTCATTCATGTTGTTACAAATGACAGGATGTCCTTCTTTTTTAGGTCTGAATAATATCTCTATCATCTATCTGTCTGTCTGTCTATCTATCTATCTATCTATCTATCTATCTATCTATCTATCTTACATTGTCCTTATCTATCTATCTATCTATCTATCTTACATTTTTCTTATCCATTCATCTGTCACCTGACATTTTGGTTGTTTCCATACGTTGGCTCTTGTGAACAATGCAGCTGTGAACATGGGGGCACAGATATTTCCTCAAGATATTGATTTCATTTTCTTTGGATGTAAAACCGGAGTGGAACTGTTAGAGCATATATATGGTAGTTCTATTTTTAATTTCTTGAGGAACATCCGTACTGTTTTCTGTAGTGGCTGTACTAGCTTACATTTCTACCAACAGTACATGTACAAGGCCCCCTTTTTCCACATCCTCATGAACACTTGTTATTTCTTTTTTTTTTTTTTTGACAAGCAGGTGTGAAGTGATATCTCATTATGATTTTGATTCGAATTTACCTAGTAATTATTGATACTGAAAATGTTTCATTATACCTGTTGGGTATTTGTATGTCTTTTCCAAAATGTCTATTTAGATTCTGTGGCCACTTAAAATTTTTTATTTTTAATTTACATTTTATTATGATGATATTTTGCTGCCAGGTTGTATGAGTTCCTTATATATTTTGTATATTAGCTTCTTATCAAATATGCGGTTTGCAAATATGTTCCCTCATTCCACAGGTTGCCTTTTCACTTTGTTGATGGTGCCCTGTGCTGTGAAGATACTTTCGATTGCAGTGAAGTCTCATTTATTTATTATTTTTTGTTGCCTTTACTTTTGATATCAAATCCAAAAAGTCATTGCCAAAACCAATGTCAAGGTGATTAGCCCTATGTTTCTTTAAGGATAAATGGAACCTAGTAGGACAGTTTATTAAAGTTACTGCTTTATTTAAAAAATTTTTTAACATTTATTCATTTTTGAGAGACAGAGAGAGACAGAGTGTGAGCAGGGAAGGAGCAGAGAGAGAGGGAGACACAGAATCTGAAGCAGGCTGCAGGCTCTGAGGTGTCAGCACAGAGCCTGATGCAGGGCTCGAACTCACTGACTAGGAGATCATGACCTGAGCTGAAGTCAGATCCTTAACTGACTGATCCACCCAGGCACCCCTAAAGTTATTGCTTTAAAGAGTCTAAATAATATTTTACACTTTTTATCACCTACTGGAAACTGATTCAGAAATTGTTGGTTAATATTAAGTAGATGTTACCAGCATATAACTGGCCCTTTAAAATCTGTTGTAAATCTCTTTTTCAATCCCCTTTTAGGTTTTGCTAAAATTGTGTATGTCATTACAGGTAGAGTCCTACCTAACTACTGCAAGGAGAAACATTCAATACATAAGGGCAGAAAACATAACTAGCTTCAGACACATGAGGATGGTAGTTTGAGTCTAACTCTGCTGTTTGCTAATTAGTAACACTGAACCGTACTGTTTCAGATACCCAAATAGCTCTTAGCATATACCTACTTCACAGAAGTTAAGTAACATATGTCCTGAATATATAATATTCAGTTATAAGCTTTCCTCCATTTTATTTCCTTTTTTATTCTACAACACTCCCCATTTTGCAAATGAGGCATGCAATGACAAAATAAGTAGTGTGAAATCACCTTGCTAATAAGTAGTAGTGCTAGACTTAAAACCTGGGAAGACTACATCCAGAACCCATCGTCAGGCCCTGGGCATTGAGCATCCTCTTGTGGTATTAAATGAGTGATTGGACCCCACGGACTTTTAATGGTCATGTTTTTGTGCTGAAATAACATAGAGACCATTTACAGATGAGTTTTCTGTATTTAAAAAAAAACCAACTTATTAAATAAATAAATATCTTTTAGTGGAAAGCTAATATCACTATATGGTGAGGGAAGTAGGTTTTCTCTCTTTTTTTTTTTATGTTTATTTTTGAGAAAGAAAGAGAGACAGCGTGAGCAGGGGAGGGTCAGAGAAAGAGGGAGACACAGAATCCAAAGACAGGCTCCAGGCTCTGAGCTGTCAGCTCAAACCCGCTAACCTTAGTGAGATCATGACCTGAGCCGAAGTCAAACGCTTAACCGACTGAGCCACCCAGGCGCCCAGAAGTAGGTTTTCTCATGTGCTGTTGGCAGAAGTGTGAATTGTATAATATTTCTGAAAGAAATTTGATAATAAACATTAAACTTTTTAAATATAGATGCTGGTGTACAACTAATCCTTTTTTAACAATTTATTTTCATAATAAATAAGCACAGGTTGAAAATGTTTTTTTAATGCTGTCCAGCAAACACTGTTTATAATAGCAAAATCTTGATAGTATCTAAACACTCAATAATTAAAAGCTAGTTGAATTAATTATCTTTTCAGTACCCATGAAATAGAATATTACATAGCCTTTAAAATGATAACGGAGACATACATTATTTTGGCATATAATTTGTTTATATTTTCAGTAAAAATATATGTTGCAAATCAGTAGTTGTAGATACATAACAGTACCTATATATGTGTGTATACATACATTATACCTATACATACTACATATATACATACTATATACATATATATGATATTACCAGAACATTAACTTATTGACTTTTTAAAATATATTTTACATCTCTTTTTATTATGTTTGAATACTTTGGTATATCCTACACCAAAATGTTCCAATGTTCCTTGTGAATGACAATGTACTTAAAAATTAACATGTAGAAGAATGAAACTAGACCACTTTCTTACACCGTACACAAAAATAAGATCAAAATGGCTGAAGGACCTGAATGTGAGACAGGAAGCCATCAAAACCCTTGAGGAGAAAGTAGGGAAAAACCTCCTAGACCTCCACCACAGCAATCTCTACTTGACACATCCTCAAAGGCAAGGGAAATTAAAGCAAAACTGAACCCTTGGGACTTCATCAAGATAAAAAGCTTCTGCAAGGCAAAGGAAACAATCAAGAAAACTAATAGGCAACCGACAGAATGGGAAAAGATAGTTGC
>NC_043704.1:24581342-24591062 GCF_006229205.1 Suricata suricatta
GGAGAGAGAGTTGGGGAGAGAGAGGGATGCAAAACTTGAGAGACTATTGAATGCTGAGAATGAACTGAGGGTTGAGGGGGAAGGGGGAGGGGGGAAAAGAGGTGGTGGTGATGGAGGAGGGCACTTGTGGGGAAGAGCACTGGGTGTTGTATGGAAAACAATTTGACAATAAAATATTATGGAGAAAATAAAAATTAAAAAAAATTTTTTAATGTTTTATTTTTGATACAGAGAGAGACAGAGCATGAGAGGGGAAGGGGCAGAGAGAGAAGGACACAGAACCGGAAGCAGGCTCCAGGCTCTGAGCCAGCTGTCAGCACAGAGCCTGACATGGGGCTCGAACCCACAAACGTGAGATATGACCTGAGCCGAAGTCGGAGGCTTAACCGACTGAGCCACCCAGGTGCCCCTAAAAATTTTTAAATTTCTCTGTTCCATTTTATTTTTATTTATGATGTATCATTTTAAAAAACTGTACAAGAACACCTGTGATTCAGTTGGTTAAGTATTTGACTCTTGGTTTCAGTTCAGGTCATGATCTCACCATTTGTGGGATTGAGACCCACATCAGGCTCTGTGTTGACAACATGGAGCCTGCTTTGAATTCTCTCTTCCTCTTTCTCTCTGCCTCTCCCCTGCTAGTACTCTTTCTCTCTCTTTCTCAAAGTTAATTAATTAATTAATTAATTAATTGAGTTAATTTCGATATTTTTGAATGGAACGTTCATCTGACTTTTCTGGAAGCTTGACCATAATACCTCCTGACACGCCTTGGTATTTGTGTATTTACCTTACACCATGTAGAGGTAGAAGCAAACACACACACACGCACACACACACACAACAACAACAACAACAAAATTAGTTTGGGAAGGACTGTCAAACTCAAAACTCTACAGGGGTCTTGTTGGTTATATAAATGGGTAGAATTAACTGGTTTAATTTCACATGCATCTTCTGTGTGACTCCACACTATGGTGGGCACTGCCAACTAAAGCAAGCAGTTGCTACTCAACTGCAGCCAAGTGTTGTCAGGTTAAAATTAGCATTCTTTGCCACCAACACTTACAAGTGCCCGAGAGAAGTTGTATTTTTGTGCATTTATGTGAAATCTTCCAACTTTTAAATGTTAGTTGTAACTTCTTTTAAACACTGTAAAAGCCAAACTAAACATATCAGTAAAAGAAGTCTGCTCCTCATTCTGGCAGTTGTAACTCTTTGCTAAGCATCAAGGCCAAAAACAAGCCACAGAGTGGCAGTAAATAAGAAGATGCTTTTGGAGGCCACTGAGGAGGATGTGGCCCTAGACTGGCTCTATCATGATTTCTACAACTTAGGTTGATGACTGGAAAATAACATTTGCTTCAAAGAGGATTCTGGATTGGTGTTTATTCACAAAAATTCAAAATATCAGATATAACTTATAGATAATTTATAGATGGGAGAGTTGAGTGTGTGGAATTGTAGAAATAAATCCTAGTTACATCTAGAGCAAAATTGTATAGGAAAAATCTTAATAGCCATGTTGTTCAATGGAATAATATTCAGATATCAAACTTTCTGTTTTGCTCCAATAAACCTTAATTTGTAAAACAGCATTTTATTGGGAGTATGTTATTACTACTTTTGTACATTTTTGCTGATGTTTGAAGAATAGCAAGAATTGTGTTCAAGGCATGTCATTTACATCTAAAAAAGAATGAAAGAGTATAACTTCTAAATGTTATTTCTTAAAAAATCGGTTATAAAAATACATGATTATGAAAATGCTTAGTATAATTAAGGGATCACTGAGTGCCTACTAATGTATAATTGAACTAATAAAAAGAAATTAAGATAGTTTAGAGCAAATCGTCTCATTTTGGTAAGGAACACAGTAATTGATCTAAATTATGTCTCTTTTTGATGTTTGTGGTTCTTCAATACATGGGTCTTTTGACCCATTTACAATTTGTATAATTGGAAAGAGACAAAAGACCATGGGGAAAGAGTAAAAGGAAAGTCTGAGCAGGTTTTTGCTAGCAAACATTTTAGTAGTCTATGAGTAGACTTCCTCCCTCCCATCACACGGTGCCAGATGCCGCTTTATCTGAAGCCATGAGCTGCTGTGGTTCCCTACGGCACTATAAACACAATCAAACCTGGTGCTGTTATCACAGTTAGAGAAACACCTATGCTAAAAGGCTCTGTGCTGTGAAGCTGGTTAGAGTCTATATGAAGAACCTCCACTATGATTTTTTAAGCATTGATTAATTTGTCCATTAAAGAAAGAGCCATAGTAACATAGGAAGAGGAATCAGCCTCAAAGTATTAGCTATACAATGAGCATGTTTTGCACACAGTCTCTTTATTCCACTCCCTTGGTAGAAGGGGCATGATCAAAACTCAGCTTTTAAACTGTATATATGCAAATACAATAAATATGTTTACATACATATAATCAAATGGAATATGAATATTGCAGTTGATGCATGCTGACAACAATCTATTCTTCCCCCAGGAGATCTTATATTTGACATCAAAGAACTATTGTTCTATTGTTCCTTCTCATTCTTTGTTGTCTCTCTTTTGAGTATTTTGCCTAACTTGAGTAGCTGAAGAGAATGTCTGTATTGAGTGTTGATTCTATTGCATTAAGGTGGACTTATGCTCTACTTTCCAACTAGTAGAAATTTGATCATAGACAGATGCTGAATTATTCATTTCTCCAAAAAACTCAGTTAATGCTTGCTTAAGCCTCCTCTAGAGAGCAGCCCCCTGGAACAATCCTTTTCTTTTGCTAATAGCATTCCTGTCCCTACCCTCCTACAAAACCTTCTGTTTTGTACAACTCCTTGGAGTCCCATCAACTTGCTAGATGGGATGCTGCCGATTCATAAATCATTTAATAAAGCCAATTAGATGTTTAAAATGAACCAAAGCAATCTTAAGATACACAGATGATCATGAAGTATTAAGGACGAATATTTAATAAAATGCTAGCATGATTCTGTCCCCAACCTAAGGTGCAGATGTCTGATAAAAGAAACTCAAACTCAACTACATTTCTCTTCGATTTTTTTTGTCTTTTCCTTAGTGGCCACAGGCATTGCCTTCTGTATAGCAAGGTGTTTATTGTCTTGTGATTAAGGTATAGCTACATAAAAAGGCTGAGCCTCTTTGTCTTTTCCCAGCTTTCTGGAAAAAGTCCATGATTGGTTTGCTTGACATTTAGATAATATCATGTGATGTGGGATTTAGGGAAAGTCCTGAATGAATCTAACAGATAGTTTTTGAAACAGGATTTTGGGAAAGCTTAGCTTCATCTATTTGCAGATTTTTGTAGTGCAAATGATTGCTGCTATACATCCAAAAATACAAACTGCTCACTAGTGTAATCATGACCTTTAAGGAAAACAACTATGAAATCTTAGTCAACTTCATTTACTGCTCCCTCCTTCTGTTCTTACTAGTAGCAGATATTGTTGATGTCCTACTCAGATTTTCTTTACCAGGCTAGGATTCCCACTACTAGCTGGTCCCAAAACCAGAACAAAACTTACTTCTGAGAGCAATCATTGCAATCTGACAGGGTCTAGCCTGGGATGAGGTTATCTATATATCTGGGGAAAATGATGTCTGGCTTTGTGACAATGACAAGAATAAGCCGCCTGGGAACCTGCTGCAAAGTTCATCCCAAAGACGTGTTCATGGAGCAGCATGTTCTCTTTCTCTTTTCATTTTTGCTTAATATCTTGCTATATAATTATAATGATCTAAATGATATGTAAAAAATTAGGTTGAAATTCTGTGGTGTCAAGAAATGAATTGGGTTTATTTTAAAAATATGCAATAGAGGTAATTCAGACCAAATTTTCAATCTGTCAAACCTTTGGTCTAATGACCGTCAAGGAAGACTGAAAGAGCCATGTTTTTTAATTGGTCTTTCCTAATGGGGTGATACTTTAAGGCTCATAGTTTTTATATGGTACATGCAATTTTAACTGCTGCTCTATTGTTTTATGTATTCTAATTTAACACTTTCCGTGTTTCACTTGCATCCTTAAGCTGATCTAACCATGAAGGACACAATATTATAAATTGAAGATTGACTCAGAGGATCATATAAGAGATTCAAGGTAGAAACAGAGAATGCAAGTAAATTCAGTAAGGTTAAAAGCCCAGAATTAACTGAGACCTTTGAGGAAAGTTTGAGGACAAAGCAAAGCAGCTGGTTTGGCATAATTCAGAGCATGAGAAGGAGTACTATGGTATGAGTTATGTTTTTTTGTAAAAGATATAGAGCATTACTTGATTCAATTTTGTTCTAATATTCTCTATCCAAAATAATTACTTTCAAATTTAAAAGGATAGAATAAACACAGTTAAGAGGAGAACACTGAAAAGCAATCAAGGTATAAACATTTTGAATAACAAAATAAAGTTTAAAAGTTATCAGTACAAAAGAATAAATTAAAACTAATGAGACAGACTTAACTAGTAATCTATAAGACTATGCATATTTTAAGAGACTCATATGGTGTTTTATAACCATTTACATGAATTAACAACAACTACAACTGACTCTAAGAGATTTTATCCACTGATTACTAAAAAGCAGACAGAACTATGTAACATGACTACTAAATTATTTTAGTCACAAAGTGTAGTAAGAGACTATTAGTACCTTTAAATATTTTCAGGCCTTCAGAACCAGATGAAATACATTCAAAGACCTAAAATTATAACAGATATAATCATAGAACCACTTCATACATCTCTGAGACTTCATGGAATGGAGAATTTATGGCAACATAGAGGTGGGTGAGATTGGTGAGGATTCCAGGATTCAAAATTAAATATTCCCTCCATTTGCTACCATTTGACTTGAAACAGGCAATTATTCTGTTATTTTAAGAAATGCACTTAAAAATTTTTTTTAACATTTGTTTATTTTTGAGAGAGAGAGACTGATCATGAGCAGGGAAGGGGCAGAGAGAGAGACACACACACAGAATCAGAAACAGGCTCCAGGGTCTGAGCTGTTACCAAAAAGCCCAATGCGGCACTCAAAACCACGAACTGTGAGATTATGACCTGACCCGAAGTCGGACACTTAACCAATTGAGCCACCCAGGTGCCCCTAAGAAATGCACTTTTAATACTGTTAAGAGTCAGCACACCAAGATTTTTGAAAAGTGAAATTGGGGTTGAAAATCAGAGGTTGTAGAAACAACCAAATAACTAACAATATTAATTTCCAACAATATTGCAGTAAGAATAACAAAATAAGATGATATGAGAGAAATTTTTAATGAAAGATTATTCTCTAGAGGCTCCCATAGTGTATGTAAAATCCAGGTTACTAAATGAGATTGATTAATAGATGCATTGTTCCTTGATTTTAGCAATGAACTTGAGACAATTTCTCAAGATGATTATAAGAAAAAAAACACTATGAACAAATTGTTGGAAGAATTTACAAAGTAATTATATGCAAGTTATTTATTTATAGACAAATATTCCCCAAAATGAGGCTTAGGTCTTCACCCAATAATCTACTCAGTGTTGTAATCAATGCCATATCAGAGAACATAGAATGTCAACAGATTACTGTCTTTTCAAATACCAGCAAGTCTCTATAAGAGACTTCAAGGCATTTTCCTAAGTCCTACATTCACAGTAGTAAATCTTTACATTTTAGAGTGGGAAAGACAGATAATAAACAAGGAAAGCAAACTGTATAATATCAGATAAGAAAAGGTCTTATAAAAGAACACAGAAACATTTTGAATGACAAAATAAAGTTTTAAAAGGATCAAGGGATAAGAACAAATTAGAACTCATGAGACAGACTTAAATAAGGATCTATAAGACTATATATGTGTTTTAAAAGACTCATGTGGCACTTTGTAACTCTTCATGTGAATTGCCAACATCAACAAAAACAAACTCCAAGGGATCATATTTACTGACAACTGAAAAGCATGTGGCATCACCACCAAAATGATTATGCAGACTTGATTTAGATTAGCAAAGGTGTCAAGAGTTAACAGGCATTTTCATCACTAGATTTATATACAAGTACATTATGTTCAAGGAGAAGAAGACAAAAGTGAGAATTTCAGAGAAGAAATGAGAACTATTACACGGAAAAATATTAAAACTAAAATGAAGAGAACAGTGGATGAGTTAACAACTGGAAAGAAAATTTCCGACCTGGAAAAATCAGGAAGAACTTACACAGAATGAGGTATACAGTCAATAAAGAGACACGTGGATGGCAAAGGAAGTGACCAGGGTTACACAATGAGAATGCCGGCCACATGAGTTTTTGGAGTTCCCAGAGGAGATAAGAAATGGCATAAGACATAATGAATGAGAACTTTACAAACTGGTGAAAGAAACTATCTTTAAATTGAAGAAATATTATAAATACTGAGCTGAATCAATACAGGAGACACATATCCATTGATACCAGGCAAAGACTTCTGAAAGCAAAATATAAAGGAAAACATCTTAAAAGCAGACAATATTGTTACCACTTTGAAATGAAAACATCAAAGTGCAGAAAGAAAATACACCAATTCAGAAGTCTATTCTTCATATTTGAAGGTGAGATAAAAACATTTCCAGAACAACAATGAAAGGTTAGTCATCCACACACCTGCAACAAAAGAAATACTAATTGTTTTACCTTCTAAGTGATCCAAGATAGAAGTGTGGGGAAACATGAAGGAGAGGAGAGCAAAAAGAAAAAATAATCAATTAATTAATTATTAATTCTAAGAAAATATTACCTGTATAAAATAATAATAATTTTTATAGGGCTTTAAGAATAGGGATAGTTAAAATATATAATAGTGCACTGGGAAAGAGAATATACTGATATGTTCCTCATTTCTTGCATTATTCAAGAAGAGAATAAAGTTTAATTATTATCACAATATGATAATATTCACAAATGTATATCACAACCGCTAGTGTACTACTAAATAGTAAAGCAGTATATAACACTGAAGGCAATCAAAGAGAAATATGAAATAAAAAATTATATTTTTGCATAATATAGTCAAAACAAGTAAAATGACAGTAAAATTACAAGAAAAAAACCTAGGAATTATTACTTTAAAATGTCAAGATAGTAGGGTTTGTGTGGACAATTATGAAGTCTTTGATCTAAGTGGCAGCTGCATGCTTTTTTCACCTTATAGTTTGATGAAATATATACCTTTTATTCTTACTGTTTTTATTTTAATTCCAGTTAATACATAATGTCGTATTAGCTTCAGGTATACAATATAGTTAGATATACACCTTTTCCTTATAGATTTTTTTCTATATATATTAATATTCAGCACTTTAAAAAAGTTTATAAAAAAGACATGCACACACAAAACAAAGGAAACTGGAAAGTAAAGCTGAAAAAGTAAGATAAGACTAGACAAATTATCATCAAACATGAGTAGATCTGTCATGTAGAAAATTTTTAATCCAATTCTAAGATGTTTGAAATTAAAAAAATAAAAGAATAAAGAAGTATCAGGTCAACATGGAATAAAATTGGACCCCTAAATAGTTTCTGATTTAAGCAAATAAAAAAAAATTTTTAATAGTTAAATTGCACTTCCATGATCACCCAAGTATATAGGATGGCAATTTCAGAACTAGAATGCAATTTGTTGAATCCTATTTCATTGCTCATGACACTACCCAGATGTGTCTTTACATTTGGAGGTTTTAAACAATTTTTTAATGCTCCTTAGTTGGTCACGTCTTATCAGAAGCGTTTTTCATCTAGACAGAAAAAGAGCTTAAATGATGTCCAAGGAATGGGAAAGGGAATTCTTGCATTTATTTGACATTTGGGCTCAATGACTTATTAACTGGTTATATGTGATGGTTAATTTTATGTGTTAATTTGACTAGACTAAGAGATGATGAAATAGCTAGTAAGACATTCTTTCCAGATGTGTCTGTGAAGGTCTGTGTGGAAGAGACTGGCATTTGATTCTGTAGATTGAGTAAAAGTCTGCCCTGACCAATGTGGGTGGGCATCCGCCAATCCATTAAGAACCCAAATAGAATGAAAACGCTAATAAGAAAAAGAGAATTCCATCTTTCTTCTTCAGCTGGGATGTCTATCTCTTCCTGCCCTTGGACATCAGAGTTTCTGTTTCTTAGGTTTTTTGACTCTGAAACTCACACCAGCTGTCCCAAGTTCTCAGGCCGTTAGCCTTGGACTGACTAGGAATTACACCATTAGCTCTCCTGGTTCTTAGGCCCTCAAACTCAAGACTGAATTATGCCACCAGCTTCATTAACTTGTAGAGAGCAGATTGTGGGATTCTCAGCCTCCATAACCTCATGAGCCAATTCGTGTAATAAATAATTTCTCTCCCTCTCCCTTTCTCTTTCTCAATTTCTCTCTCCCTCTGTCTCTCTCTCTCTCTCTCTCTCTCTCACACACACACACACACACACAGATTCTCTGTCCCTCTCTCCCTCCCTCTCTTTTACACACACAGACTCTTTCTTTCATATCATATTGGTCTGTTTCCCTGGAGAATCCTCACTGATAAATTATATGATTCTCATGTGTATCTTTATAGGGTTTTACAAAAATATGAGATGATTTAAAATCAAGGAACACTATGCAAACTTTAATACCCTGAGTTCATTGGCACAAACATCTTTAATTCCTCTCTCTCTCTCACAATAAACAGATATTTATCATTGGCAGGTATTCATTTTGTTTTACACATTAAATAACAGAACCATTTATTGTTACCTGTAGTGATATAACTCAACTTTTTGGAATTTTAACTTCTGAAACTAAAATTTTGTTACACTCACAGAAATTTACTTCTTAAGAGAAAAAAGAGTATGCTCCCAATTTTGTTGCTAACAGAGTAAAACCACTTTCCTATGAACAAATTCTCTGTCACATGGCTTATTACCTAACTTGCAATTTTACCAAAATCTTTGGATATTCTCTTTTCCCTTACTACCTGTCTCATTGCATTGTTGTAGACACTTGTGGATGTGTGAGTGTTTTAACATTTTCCTCCTCCATCTCTTGTATTAGTGGGCATTTGGGGAATATACTGTTCAAGTTAAACTATTTATTTATTGTCCTTTTATCCTTTATCCTTTTCTCTTCAATCATTTGTGATAGTCTTCACTTTCCTCAGTGGATTTCTATAAGTAAATCATCAATCTGAGAACAAGACTAGGGCACTTATTTTCAGTGCCTCGGATAACGTTGATCATCTGTCTCAGCTCAGCTTATTTTTCCCTAATTTCATATTTTCATCAAAAGCTATCATACTCAAGAGAAGACACCTCACAAAGTCAGAAATCAACTCCAAAAATCAATGATACAGCGGACAGATGGATGCATTTGTCAAATGCCCAACTCCAAAATGGGAGTATTAAAGAAGGGCTGAAAGTATTGTTTTTCAAACACATGCCTCAGAATGTTTACTTTTTCCCCCTTAAATAGAGTTGTGTTTCATTTTTTCAAAATTATGTGAGAGTCCCGGACCCTCCAAGACTATAGAATCTTAAATATTGTGAACTATATTCTTAAAAATCCGCCTTTATAAATAATATGCTTTTTTAAAAATAGTTTATTGTCAAATTGGTTTCCATATAACACCCAGTGTTCTTACCACAAGTGTCTTCCTCTATTACTACCACCTCTTTTCCCCCTCCCCTTTCCCTCCCCTTTCAACTCTC
>NC_043704.1:24591162-24619978 GCF_006229205.1 Suricata suricatta
CCTCAAGGTCCATCCACTTTCCTACGAAGGGCCATATGTCATTCCCTCTCATTGCCATGTAGTACTCCATCGTGAATATATACCACATCTTCTTGATCCATTCGTCAGGTGATGGACATTTAGGCTCCTTCCATGTTTTGGCTATTGTTGACATTGCTGCTATGAACATTGGGGTACATGTGCTCCTATGCATCAGCACTTCTGTATCCCTTGGGTAAATTCCTAGCAGGGCTATTGCTGGGTCATAAGGGAGTTCTATGGATAGTTTTTTGAGGAACCTCCACACTGTTTTCCAGAGTGGCTGCACCAGTTTACATTGCCACCAACAGTGTAGGAGGGGGCCCGTCTCTCCACACCCTCGCCAGCATCTATACTCTCTTTATTTGTTCACTTTAGCCACTATGACTGGCATGAGGTGGTATCTCAGTGTGGTTTTGATTTGTGTTTCCCTGATGGTGAGTGATGTTGAGCATTGTTTCATGTGTCTGTACGCCATCACTTTTTGCAGATGACATGATAGTCTACATGGAAAACCCAGCAGAATATACCAGAAGCCTTCTAGAACTGATCAATGAATTCAGTAAAGTTGCAGGGTACAAAATGAATCTACAGAAATTGGTTGCATTCCTATACACCAATAATGAAGCAGCAGAAAGAGAAATCAAACACTGATCCCGTTCACAATTGCACGAAAAACTATCAAATACCTAGGAGTAAACCTAACCAAGGATGTAAAAGACCTATATGATGAAAACTACAGAAAACTTATGAAAGAGATTGAAGAAGACACCAAGAAATGGAAAAATATTCCCTGTTCATGGATAGGAAGAATAAACATTGTGAAAATGTCATTACTACCCAAAGCAATCTACACATTCAATGCAATCCCCATCAAAATTGCACCAATATTCTTCTCAAAACTAGAACAAACTATCCTCAAATTCGTATGGAACCACAAAAGACCCTGATTAGCCAAAGTTATATTGAAGAAGAAAACCAAAACAGGAGGCATCACAATCCCAGACTTTAGCCTCTACTACAAAGCTGTCATCATCAAGACAGTATGGTATTGGCACAAAAACAGACACATGGAATAGAACAGAGAGTCAGAACTGGGCCCACAAATGTAAGGCCAATTAATTTTTGACAAAGCAGGAAAGAGTATCCGATGGAAAAAAGACTGCCTCTTTAGCAGGTGGTGCTGGGAGAACTGAACAGCAACATGCAGAAGAATGAAAATAGATCACTTTCTTACACCATCCACAAAAATAAACTCAAGATGACTGAAGGAGCTGAATGTGAGACTGGAAACCATCAAAACCCCCGAGGAGAGAGTAGGAAACAACCTCCTTGACCTCAACTGCAGCAATTTCCTACTTGACACATCCCCAAAGGCAAGGGAATGAAAGCAAAAGTGAACTCTTGGGACCTCATCAGGATTAAAAGATTCTGCACTGCAAAGGAAACAATCCAGAAAACTAATAGGTAAGTGATGGAATGGGAAAAGATAGTTGGAAATGACATATCAAATAAAGGGCTAGTATCCAAAATCTATAAAGAACTCACCAAACTCCACACCCAAAAAACAAATAACCCAGTGAGGAAATGGGCAGAAAATATAAACAGACACTGCTTTTTTTTTTTTAACTTGGGGAAATAAAAGAAAAAAAATATTGTTATGCATGCTTGGTGACACAACCATCATTATACACATGGATAGCGTTTGGTGTTTATTATACTTTGGATTGAAAAGTAATGAAAGAGTAAGGACAATCATTATGTTAATAAAATGTCAATGAAGCATATTTGCTTTTCCCACTTGTCATGAAAACAGTCTTGCTTCATCTATTAGATTTATCAGAAGTCAGAGAAACTAGCCTATGTTAAATGCAAATTTATTTTAACTGCCATATTATAAACTACATGCATGCTTCAAGAACTAGTTGACTAAATTCTACACCATTTATGGAAGTTGCATAAGATAAAAAATTGTACCTAAGAACCTTTCTTAAGATCGTCCTGTTGCCTAATTTACCAACTAGAATTACCTTTTTGTAAACTATACTAGCATCCAAAATAATATTTTACTTAAAAGTAAGATTTATGGGAAACACAAAGCCCAAGAGACCCAGCATCACTTCTGTGGCAATCACTATTTCCCAGCAGAACACATGGAAAGATGACAGTTTGGCTTGGGTAGGGGTCCCCCTTGTCCCAATTCTAACACATACACCTGCTCCTCTACAATTAAGCAGAAGTTGAAACAGTTAAGTATGTGTGTTCAAGTGATACTTCATATTATACTTGAAATATAATATTCTAATAGAAAAACTATTACACAATTTGTCCCTTCAGAATAAGATCGCATAAGACTATGGTTGGTCATTTTTTTCAGCAAGAATTTGAAGATGGCCTGACTAGTTAGGTTAAATCTTTTCTGTGCTTGATGCTGGGGAAGCATGGCAGTCATGAACTGTTGTGTATCTTCCTTCTGCATCATTATCAGGATGCTGGATATGACCCTGAACTCTTACTGCTTCACAAGCAGTTTATGCTTCCACTTCTTTCCTCCCAGCCTCTTGGGGTTCAGAGTCCTTTGGCTTCAGCCCTTCTTTGAGAGATACAGGTAGGAAGCATGGATCCCCCTACTTCTTGGCCATTTGATCCTCCTCCCTGACCTCTCCCACTTCTAAGAATGGCAATATTGAAGACACTGTTATAGTTGTGGCCAATATGGGGGAAAGGAGAGTAACTCTCCATCACAAGTACTGAGCAAAAGAGAGAAAGGAAGAACAGATAGAAGATAGAGTTTCTGGAGGAAACTGCAGGACAGATTTCTAAAAGAATTTGAAATAGTCTCAACCAACAGTAATTTCTGCCTTTTATTTTACTTATGCAAATTTATGTATCTGTAAATTGTCCATAACTGATATATATGGAAATGATAATGGTCCACAGACATAGGACTTTATGTGACTTAGTCACTGTCAAAAACTAACAGGGTAGCTCAAAACGTCATGAAGATCAAGAGGAAAAAAATCAATAAAACAAAAACTTTTCTTAAACAAATGAAGTTGATAAACCACCAGCAAGATGGACAAAAATAAAAAAAGAAGACACAAATCACCAACATCGGGAATGAAACAAGATTTCACTAGAGATCCTTAGACTTCAAAAGAATAATAAGGTAATACTATAAACAACATTATGCTCAGAAATTTAACAACCTAGCAGAAAAGGATGAGTTTCCCAAAGGCCATTAACTACCAAAAGTCAACCATGATAAGAAAAAAAGATAATCTGAATAGTTTGTAACCATTAAAGAAATTAAACTTGCAATTAAAAAGATCATAAAAAAAGAAATACATGGGAAAAGATTGTTTCGCTGGATCATTCTAATAGACGTGTAATGAAGAATTAACACCCACACTGAAAAGATGACAGATTCAAATGCCTGCTAATAAAGCAAGTTATCTGCCCCCAAAGACCAACTGAGTCTTCATAGGAAAGAATGGAGAGGCCAAGAGAAGAGCTTCCGGTGAGTTCAAATAGCTCCCAACAAGCTTCTGAGGGGTTTGTTTAATGGAAAGTCATTTTCTTCATATATAGGCAGGCTGCGCACAGTGCACAGCACCAGACCATCCTGGAGTAGGAGATATTGACATCCCTCCATTCTGCTCTCCACCTCTGTCTGCCTAAGTTGTGAGCACTGTTTAACTTGGATCTCATGTTGAACACAGGAGACAGTGATGGAGCTTGATGGATAGTAAAAACTTGCTCCATGACCAGTCAAGGTGAAATTGAACAGAACTAGTTGTGAATTTTCCTATGAGAGTGAAAAACAGTGGACATACTGACACTGACATGCATTCATTTATTCAGCAAAAATGTACTGAATGTCTATCGTAAGCCAGGCACTGTGCTCAGGCCTGAGGTTACAAAGATTGATCCCTCTAAACTCAACAGAGCAGAGAAACCAGATCAAAAGCAATCACAGCAGAAACACAGAAATGTGGCATAGCACAGTTCGAAAAGAAATAAGGAATCATCCCTGAGTTAACAGGCAACTAACAAAAACTGTTTTACAGTTTTCTGTTGGGGAATAAATCTCCCAAGAGTCATCTTTGACTAAATCTCTTCCAATCATTTTTCCCCCTTTGTCTGAAACACTAGTACTTAGAATGATAGAGTTAATAAAGGCTATATTTTTTAAATGAATTTTATTTTATTTTCTTAAAGTTTATTTATTTAGAACGAGGAAGAGAGAGAATGAGAGTCTGCAGGAAAGAAATATTGAGAAAGAGAAAGAGAGAGAATCCCAAGAAGGTTCTATGATGTTAGCATGGAGCCTGATGCAGGGCTTGAACTCATGAACTGTGAGATCATGACCTGAGCCAAAATCAAGAGTTGGATGCTTAAACAACTGACCACCTAGGTGCTCCAAAAAAAAAAAAAAAAAAAAAACCAAAACTGAATTTGAAAAATGTCTAGAGAGACAGACCAAGACTTTCCTACCATTTAAGTACCATACTCTTTATAAACTTTTTTGATAAGACATATATATTCAGAAAATAAAAGTGAAATATAAAAATATTACTTAGGAAGACATTTTGATATGCTACTATGGATAAGATAATTCCATGATGAGTAGAGAATGGCATTGTTTTCAGAGTTAATGTTATGTCCTTAGAAATTTACTAGAATTCAATAGAGAACATAGGCGGAATATATCTCATATTCAGTTGTACAGTTTTGAACTTTTGTGGTCCTCTGCTAAACGTATATGTGTGTATGTGAGTGTGCTGTTGTGTCTGCTTAACAGAGAGTGCCACAAAATATAAGCCATACAAATATAGTTATGTGAAAGGACTTCAATCTAAAATGGAACCCTAGGAGATGAAATGGAGAATCTTACACATGTGTTTTCAGGAACACATGTTTAACTTAAGAAGTGAGAGAATAATTTCCATTAAATGCCTGATTTATAGAAGACTAAGATTTATTTTCTGACCAGAGGACATCTGCCAAGAATCTCTCCTTATCCTCAAGCCCATGAACCTAATGCTGAGACTTTGGCTGGACCGCCCCTTTTTTGCACTCTTTGTCCATAAACATAGCTTACCTCAAACCCTCAGTGGATTTGCCTATAGCTTGCTACAACACGCATTGCCCAAACTGCAATTCCTCTGCCATTTCTGAATGAATTCCCTTTCTAGTAATGTGAACTTGCCTCAGTTTATCACCTTATTTGGATTGACAGTATATGTTTCTACTAGATGGATTTTATATAATCTTTGAAAAAGATTTCTAAGCCTATTTCTGTTTGTTATTTCACATGGTATATAATATAGCTAATTTTTATATACAAAGTCCAACATAGCTCTAATTTTCTTAGTTCCTTCTTTCTAACATCTTTAGGCTCTTTGAATTTCTCTGCTGTTTTAGAAATTTTTGAGATTGGATCATTTATCTATTGCAATAACAACATCCAGGGAAGTAATATTCCTCATCGTATTGAACTTTCAATTAAGCCAAGTAGTGTAAGGTCAATCAATATTGTAATTGGGAAAAGATTATATTATTGTTGGCTGCTTCTGGCACATTGCTCATGGGCTATATGCCAAATTAATAAAAATATTCAGTATTCGGTTTCCCTGATATTTCATATCTTTGCCACTCCCAAGCCAGAGCCACTATGTTCTCTTTGAGAACTATAATTCATTCCTCCCTGCTAAGTCAAATCTCAAATTGATCTGTCTTGACTGTGATTACTAAACTGATAGAATTGAGATTCATCAAGTAGGTTGCATTTGGCATATTCATAAAATATTTATTATATTTATAAAAATATATAATCACATTTTGTTTCTGGTAGAAACAAGAATTTCAATTTGTTACGTTATGAATGAGTTCAACAAACTCCAGCTCATGGGCTGAATGTGACTGGCAGCCAGCTTTTGTAGCTAACATTTTATTGAAACATAGCCAAACCCACTCATTTGCATATTATATGTGCCTGTTTGGAGGTGGGGTTACAGGTCAAAGCTGAATAGTTGTGACAAAGCCCAAATGGCCTACAAAGCCAACATTTCTCTCACCGTTTGGTCTTTTACAGAAAATGTGACTCCTGTTATAAGAACAAATAATTCTGAATTTTAGTTTGCTGTCCAAAACTCTCATTAATAATAATAAAATTAATGATAACTAAAAACTACTATATGACAGATGCTGTTCTGTTCACTATACATCGTTAAAGTGATTTCATATTCACAACTTCTATGTCAGAAGTGTGGGTTAATTCAATATTAAAGATGACAGTACTGAAGCATATAGAGGTTAATTAACTTGTCTAGGGTCACACAACTAACTAACTTGTCTAAGTGGCTCCGCAGGGTTTAAAATCCTCAGATCTAGTGCCACTGCCTACACTTTAACCACTATGCTATTTTCATGACTGCCAGATGTGATCATTGCTTAAGCTCTGTTTTTTCGCATTCACTGTCATCTCGATGTTTTAAATTTAGTTATTACATTCTACTTTTTAACTTGGAAAACCACACTGTGTCAAGAGCGATTTTTTTAATGTTATCATATGCACTAGTAAAAGGACTCTTAAAAAAGGATGCTGATATATATAAGGTTCACCTGATTTCCCACCATTCTAAATATAAGGAAACTATTCCTTTGCACTTTTTCCTTTCAGCAACAATACAACATAATTATAAATATAATAACTCTGTGTCACTTTCCAATATTTTATGATATCAATTCACTTGAACTTTTTAAGTCCTTGAAGTTCAGTAACTTACTGGAGCATTTACTTAGCTAGAATATTTCATTCGCAACCATTTCAACAAAGGTTCCCCAATTTATATAAGAAGTGGGAACATGTGATGAGTACAATAAAAACCTCAGTTTGTAAGTATAAATCATTCCAGAAACATGCTTGTAATCCAAAGTACTTGTATATCAAAGCAAATTTCAAGAACCATTGACTCATTTATGATCATGTAACATTCAGTGTCATGTACTGCTCGTATTACAAGGCCTCATTTGTTTATCAAGTTAAAATTTACTAGAAATGTTTGCTCATTTTGCAGAACACTCAAAGAACAAGTTACTCATAATCCAAGATTTTACAGGATGCGTCAGTCATATCGGGTTCATATCATCATCAGCCACCCCTTCAGTTCTATCTTACTATCTGTGCTCATCTCCTAGGTCTTATGTATTTCACTGCTCAGAGTTGACACCTGTGAGCTACGTGGCCCTTGGCATGAGAACTCTCACTTCTTTGTAGAGCCATATATATTGGCTAGTTTTGTGAATACCCACCCACAGCCTCTAACCAATGACTGTTTAGAGTGGGGGTTACCCAGCCCTTCATATTCCAGATCTCCCTGCAGAATGAGGCAGATGTACTACTGCACCTAACCCCCTACTCTAGCTTGGCTTCTTCCTATCTACTTACTATCTTGCTTCTTCCATACATGAACTAGTTTCTCCTGGGGGCACTTCGTGAATCCATCACTTTCGCTTTGAATCCATGGACAGGTCTTCTAATGGAATCCTCCTGGATATTGTAAGAGGGAACTAAGATACAATCCAAGAAAAATTAGGATGCACTCCAAGCTGATATTTACAGATGAACAAATCTGAAGTAAAGGGGGAAGAGGACATTAAACAAGAACAGCAACCAAAATTGTAAGCAAAATATCTGGTACTTTATGGGACACCTGGGTGGCTCAGTTGGTTAAGTATCCAACTTCAGCTCAGGTCATCATCTCATGGTGTGTGAGTTTGAGCCCCACATCAGGTTCTGTGCTGACAACTCAGAGCCTGGAGCCTGCAGCCTGGTTTGGATTCTGTGTCTCCCTCTCTGTCTGCCCTTCCTCCACTCATGCCCCCCTCTCTCTCTAAAATAAAAGAAATTATTTCTATGAACTTCCTGTATATAGCAGTAAAATGACAAAAAAAGAAAAGAAGGGTAATAGTGTGAGTCTCTCTGGCAGAAATATCTCCTCAACATGTGTGTTCTTTTTTATTTTTCTTCTCCATTCTTTACTACTCTAAAGCTCCCTTGAGTCTAATTTAACTTGACTTTGGTGTGTGTGTGTGTGTGTGTGCATGTGTACTTCTGTGTATCCAAAGGTATACAACTCTATGTTCACACATATGTATATATCTACACAGGAACACTCATTCACACATATTTTTTCCTCTTTGGTAAAAAGAAGGGAATAAGAAAGAAAAGCAAAAAATAGAACTTTTCATGTTCTTTATTCTTCAATATTCTCAAATTAAAATCATAATATGAAAATATTGCATTTATATACATTGGTTCATGGCAAACTAAAATAGATCTTTTTTTGTTTTCTTAATATATTATAATATGTTGTTCAAGGTATAATTTTAGTATTACTTTGATTTCATAATTTGGTTTTAATTATAAATTTGGGTATCCTAAAGCATGAGATAAATTCAGGAGTTTCAGCTGATATATGACCGATGCATAAGTTCTCCTAGGATGCTCTGTGAGCAGGGGAAGTCAAATAGCTACACACTGAGTGAATAGAGTATTTCTCCTATGACACTAAACGGAATAATAGTCTTCAAACTGGAGCATCTAACCTTTAAGGGTATACAAAGAGGACACAAAGTTCAAAGCATATAAAAGACGACATCTCCATGATCCAATGTCCATTTCCTAAAGTTGATCTGTATTAGCAAAGATCTGTGGCCCAGTGGTATTTCCTTTGTATGATTTTCTCACACATTCTACACAAGAGGACTTTTCTCCTGATGTTCAAAAGAATGTCATATTTTACTCAGATTATTTTTTGTTTTTATGTCCTATAGTGCAAAATCCTGGGCAAAGTGATAATTCCTTTCAATAATACATTTACAAGGAAGAAATGAATGAATCAAACACCTAGAAACAAAGCACTTTTCAACTTGGGTTTTTTTTTTCAATTTTTCAAAATGTTTATTTTATTTATTTCTGAGAGAGAGAGAATGAAAGAGAGAGAGAGAGACAGAGACAGAGACAGAGACAGAGAGAATGTGAGCTGAGGAGAGGCAGAGTGAGAGAGAGAGGAAGACACAGAATCTGAAACAGGCTCCAGGCTCTGGGCTGTCAGCACAGATGCAGGGCTTGAACTCGGGAACAGAGAGATCATGACCTAGGCTGAATTAGGACACTCAACAAACTGAGCCACACATGCACCCCTCAATTAGGTCATTTTCAAATATTTATTTTAACAAAATTGAAGAACCACTTAATCTGGGTTTCCACCGATGAATAATTAAACACTTTTTTATGATAAATCAGTGAGTTTTGAATGCAATAGCAAAACTTTGAAGAAATTAGTTATATTGCTAGAAAACTGTTTGTTCTATGCCTTCTACTAATTTATGGAGACGTAAGTTCTTACTATTCATATTTGTTAAGAAAAGAGAGGCATGGGTGGAATTAATACTGGAATAACAATATCTCATTATAATGATAACGTGTTCATGAGTATGTGTAGTGACTGGAAAAACCAAAACTCCTCTCATTCCATTAAAAGCTATATTTTCAACAAAATCTTTTCTTTTAAGATTTAAGAAAGATAAAAACTTAAAAAATACTTGTTTTGATCAGTTGTTTGTTATTGCACATTCTTTTTTTAAGCTTCTTTAAGTAATTTCTACATTCAATGTAGGGCTCAGACTCACAACCCCACGATCAAGAACTACATGCTCCAGGAGCCTGGGTGGCTCAGTCGGTTGAGGGTCCGGCATCGGCTCAGGTCATGATCTCACGGTTCATGGGTTCAAGCCCCGTGTCGGGCTTTGTGCTGACAGCTCAGAGCCTGAAGCCTGCTTCTGATTCTGTGTCTCCCTTTCTTTCTGACCCTCCCCTGTTCGTGCTGTCTCTGCCTCTCAAAAATAAATTAAAAACATTAAAAAAAAAAAAGAACTACATGCTCTTCCAACAGAGCTAGCTAGACACCCTTGCACATTAATTTTTTAAGAACAAAAGTTCTTGCAGCTTCTCACCAAGATGGAGTTCCATATGTGTGTCTATACTCTCTGGTTTCTATTTGTTTCATCATTTCACTAATACTACCTTGATGTATACAGACTTACAGTAATCCCTGAAATTAAAGAGTGTGGATGCTTTGGATTTCCTTTTTCAGAGTTGTTTGGGCTATTCCAGTTTGCCTTTCCTTATCAGTTGTAGATTTTTGATTGTAGTTTTTTTTTTTCTATGAACAATTTTGCCACAGATCTTGATGGGTTTGTGTTTACTCTATAGATGGTTTGAGGAAAACTAACATATTGACTACGTTGAGTCTTCTCCTTCATGAAAATACTGAATGCTGAAAATACAAATGAAGTGTTTTAAATTTTCTCTTTTAATTCCATTTTCCCCCTTCTCCACCCTGCTTGATAATCGAGGACACTGATCTTTATAGACTACATCAAAGTTATCCTTCTCATCTGGATTCCCATTGGCTTGGGTCAAAGAGGGTGCCTATAGGAGATCAGAAAACAGAAGATGAGGGAGGGGGAGTTTCATTACCAAAGACACAGCTACTGTTGAACAGCTTATCCACAATTACAACTCTTTCTGAACTTTTCTCATTCACACTTACAACTGGCAACAATATACACTATCCTTCACTGATTGCTCTTACGTCTGCTGAAATCTTTGAAATTGGCCCTTAATTAAATTCTCTTAAATTGTCCCTTTGGAATATGCCATCATTCGACTGCCATGGTCATAATATTGTGTATGTATTTTCAGGTGAAGTTTAAAGAAAATGAATTTGATTACACACATACACAAAGAGTCTCTACTATTGATGAATATACTTATATGTTTGTGACTTAAATCAGATGATGAGTACCCTTTAATGTGCATTTTCATTTTGCAGAGTACATCTATATTTGTACATACAGAGGGATGTTCACTTGAATTAATAGATTTTCATGTTCTATGAGCTTTCTCACAAATAAAATGCTCTCTGCTATAAATTTTGAAATGATATAGCACATATAATAAATAGACAAGATGAGATGACTGTCTCTCTGGATCTAGACACTTCAAATTGTACGATCAATAATTTTTAAATGCAATAAATGTTCTAAAAATATAAATTTTTATAAATAAAAAATAGATGTTGAAAGTTTCATATTCTATTTGTAGTTTAAAATGTGGTCTGTAAAATTTACCTTATTAAAGTGTATATTACAGTCACATTTGGAAAGGAGAAAATTCTGATGAAATCCATATAATGTGTTCCTTTAAATAAGAATGCATGTATTGCATTGAAAGGGGAAGTATTAAATGTTATACACTATCTCCATTGTTATCGGAACTCTGTTAAGATAATGGAGTGCTCAAGAAGATTTTTAAAAAGCTAATGCCATCATTTTTCCATATATCTGAATTATCACTGATGAGAAACTTCTAATTAGCATTTTGACCTTTAAGCAGATAATTCAGTGGAACTTTCATTAGTAGTAGATCAAGAAGGAACTGCAAATTAAAATGCAATTTTCTGACTTGTTAGAAAGCCTTCTTACTGAATTTAAGGACATCTATATATAATTATATAATTTTCATTATCAATTAAACATGTTGATAGTAGAACCATTCAAAAATATGTCACAGAGGATACGTAAATGACAAAGTTTAAGAATTTAGATTTTTTTTATCTTTTCTACATTACTAAAACAATCAATTTCATGTAAGGTTGTTTAAAATGAGATAAGGAATAATATGTAGTATTTGTTCTAGTTTCATTATATTTTAGTAATATTTTCCGTTTGGTAGTCAAATACTACTTTGAGGTTAGCAGTGAAAATTTTTAAAGAATGAAATGGACAAATGTGCCCTTTTCCCCAAAATTTCCACCAGTCTTTTGTTTGTTTGTTTTTTGGAGAAAGAGAAGTAAAGAAATTAAGTTTATTGTTTTCAATCACTTCTTACAGATGGACATGAATGAAAATCACCAAGTCCATATCTGACCAGTTCTTCTACCTTAGTTGTTTTGTATAACTATGTAAACAAATCTCTGCCAAGTCAAGCTCGCAATATCATTACACTTATCACTAGCAGCCTTTTGGAAAACAGCAATATATATCCTCCTTTTACAGACTGATTTCTCATTGCTGAACAAATTAAAGTGTTACTAATGATGGCAATGATTCTGGCCCTCGGGACAACTCTAGGGACTACCTGTGTTTATGATGGCTACTGTTTTGTACTTCTGCCCTTTTGAACAGCCCGAGTTGCTCCCTGGCATAGATTATTAAGCACATCCCATGATTATAGTGTATACGTAATTGCACTGTGGGATAGCACAACACAATGGGAAGATTAAGAGTATAACTGTCATTATTCCAAGTCTTATTTGCACAAATTTACTACAAGAGGGTTGAAAAGTAAAATCCATATCACAAGAAGCCCAATAGCCTGATACTATAATAGTAAGAAGTCTTAATGTGAAATTTGGGCTGGTATATCATTGAGGGGGATTGCCTATGTGAGAGTTAAAAGGACAAAAATTTCTAACTATACTGTAATTGAAATTAAAATTTAAAAAGGCACTATAATTTTCAAGGCAGCCAATGATTTTAAGTTGTACATTTGCAGAACTTAAGTTTCACAGGTTTTGAAGCGAGAGACATAAATCTACTTAATGCATTATCTCTAAGTATCAGTAAACTTTAAAAAAATATAATTTATTGTCAAAATGGTTTTCTTACAAGACCCAGTGCTCATCCCAACAAGTGCCCTCCTCAATGACCATTACCCATTTTCCCCTCTCCCCCAATCCCCCATCAACCCTCAGTTTCTCAGTATTTGAGAGTCTCTTATGGTTTCCCTTACTCCCTCTCTATAATTTTTCCCCCTTCCCTCCCCCATGGTCTTCTGTTAAGTTTCTCAAGATCCACATTTGAGTGAAAACATGTGATATCTGTCTTTCTCTGACTGACTTAAATCACTTAGCATAATACCTTCCAGTTCCTTCCACATTGCTGCAAATGGCCAGATTTCATTCTTTCTCATTGCCATGTAGTATTCCATTGTATATATAAACAATATCTTCTTGATCCATTTGTCAGTTTATGGACATTCAGGCTCTTTCCATGATTTGGCTATTGTTGAAAGTGTAGCTATAAACACTGGGGGTACACATGCCCCTATGAATCAGCACTCCTGTATCCCTTGGGTAAATCCCTAGTAGTGGTATTGCTGGGTCATAGAGTAGTTCTATTGTTAAGTTTTTGAAGAACCTGCACACTGTTCTCCAGAGCGGCTGTACCAGTTTGCATTCCCACCAACAGTGCAAGAGGGTTCCTAATTCTCCACATCCTCACCAGCATCTATAGACTCCTGATTTGTTCATTTTAGCTACTATGACTGGCATGAGGTGGTATCTCAGTGTGGTTTTGATTTGCATATCTCTGATGATGAGTGATATTGAGCATCATTTCATGTGTCTGTTGGCCATCTGGATGTCTTCTTTGTAAAGTGTCTATTTGTGTCTTCTGCCCATTTCTTCACTGGGTTATTTGTTTTTTGGGTGTGGAGTTTGGTGAGTTGTTTATAGATTTTGGATACTAGTCCTTTATCCAATATGTCATTCGCAAATATTTTTTCCCATTCTGTCTATTGCCTTTTAGTTTTGTTGATTGTTTCCTTTGCAGTGCAGAAGCTTTTGATCTTGATGAGGTCCCAATAGTTCATACTTAATACATTATCCCTAAGTATTGGTGAACACTTGAGAATCACTTCCTTTTTCTTAACTTTTAGTAAATGCCAACTACATTCCTAAGTGAAATATAGTGTTTATCTGATGTTCAGTTCTTTACATGAAATAGGTTGCAGGCATTACATTGAATTGTAAAAGTTATTAATATGATTAGGAGTCCAAGAAAATTTTATACTGTGTCATCACACACACACACACACACACACACACACACACACACACACACATTTTTCTTAACTTATATCACTGAATCTTAAGTTTCTATTTCCTCTGCATTTTGCTTTTGCACCAAAGCAATCAATATGTGAATTTGAATAATGTTGGCAGAGCTTGTGGAAATGAAACATGGTATAAAATTTTAATGGTTAAATGTGTTTATGAGAAAAGGCTAAATATTCTTAAAGAAGAAACATAAAACTCTAGATGTGGTCTCAATGAAACTAAGTATGATGTATAAAAAATGCATTTGCTTTAGAATGTTTTCATCAAAGTGTGTGCCAAGCCTGTCTGATGAGACAGCAGATTAGGGAAGCATGTCACTGAAGACTGAAAATCTGAAAAAATGATACTCAAAATACATGACAAAGTTGAAATTAAAGAACTATGAAACTGGTCCTAGGAAGAGAGGAATGAAACTGTAAGGGAAGCAAAAGAGACTAGTTTTTTTAAAAGGTCAGTCTGGTAAGCAGTCAGGTTTGCAACAATGCCAGGCATACTTTCTATAATTTCTCTGGACAAGAAACCACTCAAGGGACTTTCATTAATGGGGATACTGAAATAAACTAAGTAGGACAGGGAATATTTTCAGTTGCTGCAAAACTAGAGTTTACAGAAAACTGGAGGAGAATAATAATGGTTAGAACTGGCTGCAGGTCTAGCCCTGCCCAGGAACAATGGTTCTAGAAAAGTAGCCCCATAGCCACACTTATGGCCACACTGTTCTTTATTCTTCCTTACAACTTTAGTGTAATGCCAAGGGAGTGTTCTTTCTACTTTATGATACCATTTTCTTCATGACTAATAACACTTCTGGGCTTCTGCTTATTCAGTTTTCTCTGCCTTTCCAATTTTGACTGCTTTATTCTCTACTAACTTTCCAGTGTTTCATGTTCAGGTTGTTAAAAAAGGATATCTGGTTGAACCTGCCAGTCACGATCCAAGTTAACATGTTCCTGATGGGCTGAGCATGTTACTATTTATTTCATACTCTACTCTTTAAGCATGAAGGTCAGGTATCAATTACTGTCCAAACATCTCATTCCATGTTGTGCAAAGCATAGATTACTATGTAACTCTCTGTGAAAAAGTAAAAAACAAATTAATGGACACAGAAAAATATGACTTTCCCTCTGGCCACCTTCAATTTAGATACATCTGTCTAATATGCCCAGTGTCTAAAAAGTTGATTAATTAGACTAACTTATGCAAAGCCCCCAATTCCTTTAAATTCCTTGCTGTGGTTTAAAACAAATAACTTGTGTGTTTTAGTAAGCAAATTTAAACAGTGTAGAAATAGGTAAAAGAAAACTTGAAAATTCCCTGTAATGCACCCTGAGAAAATTGTTATTAAAAACTGATTATACCTTCCTTGTTAGTTTTCTTTATTTTATAATATCATAAAAATATTATGTTTTCTAGGGGTACCAGAGTGGCTGAATCCATTAGGCATTCAACTTCAGCTCAGGTCATGATCTCATAGTTCATAAGATCGAGTCCCATATTGGGCTCTCTGCTTCCAGCACAGATCCCACTTCAGATCCTCTCTCTCCCTCTCTCTGCCCCTCCTCAGATTGCATGTGAGCTCTCTCTCAAACATAAATAAACAGAAAAAGATAAATAATAAAACATATATTTTTTCTAAAGTGGGAAAATAAAACAACTTTCTGTAAGTTGTAGATTCATATATATTCTAATGTCTACATAATATTCTATATTAATTGTTTTTTGGTACTTTACTATTACAAATAACACCTTTATAGCTATAGTTATATATGTACATATTTATGTAAGGATTTCTACAGTATAATTCTAGGCATAAAAATATAGGATCAAAGATTTCTATAGATTAAATCATCATTATTTAGGTACTTAAAATATATCACAGTGCAGAACATGACAGTGATACAAAGGTGAAAATATTGTATACCTTACACTCATGTATTTCTCTTAAGCTATTATTCTGCTGGTGTTCTTAACTCCGGACGTCAATGCTATTATATTGCTCTTCTGCAAAGCAACCTCACTTTGCTCATATCTAACCAATAGCCATCTCTAACCTTTTCTCAAGAGAACAGTATATTACTGGGGAAAAAAACGTGAATGAATGAATAAGCCAATGCACTCCGATGATTACCAAATTCAACGGTTTCTAGAATCTGCTGCCAAATTCTCTCTAGATTTTCCTTGTTTTGTTCTATGTTCTGGCAATCATTCTTCATATTCGTCATAGAGATTACTCAAAATGACTCTATTCTCCATTAATCTTGAAATCCTCTCTTAGCAGATCCTCTTGCCTTATCCAGCTTACAAAAGAAGCCACGTGATCAGACCTCTCTTAAAATCCTGATATGAAACCATAGTCTTTTCCCTTTCTGTAAACCGAAGAGTGTTAATCATTTCCTTAATCTAAAGTTATACGAATTGCAAAGAGCAAGGTCTCATGTGTCCTGGAGAAGACAGGTGCTGGCTGGTAAAAGAAAAAAAAAAAAAAAGAGAAGGGAAAATCAATAGGCTCTAACCTTCTCTTTTGTAGATTCAGAACCCCAATCTTTTCATTGTTCCTGAGATGAGCATCTCTGGAGTGCTGCCCTACACACACACACACACACACACACACACACACACACACACACAGCAAAAATAAGTAAATAAAACAAAATAATCATAAAATAACAATATGCATTTAATAAATCAGAAATATATATTTCTATGATAAGGACTTTAACAGCTATGAGAACTGGAGATTATTAGTGACCAATGACTGTTTTACCTATATTAAGATGTAAGGAAAACTGGATTAAAATTACAAACTCAACACAGAAATAAATGGAGTTACACGTATGCTTAAAATATCTGATATATCTGCCTGCACAGGAGGGATATATAGAGGGCTACCCTCTTCTTTTATAATTGTTTGATTCTTTTAATTTCTGCTTTTTACTCTAGATGTGGATCAGTGAAAATTACTACTGCCTATTTTACAGACCTTGTCTAATATAAAGTTAAGAGTGGTTCTTCAAGGGTAGTTGCATAGGACCTCAAAACTATTAAGCACCTACTATATTCCATATATTCTTCAGCTATTAGAATAATCTTTGGTTTTACACCTGTATTTCACACATATTATTATGTTTTGAAGAAATTATGAAGGCCCTCTGTAAATTAGAACCTAAGAAAACAAAAGCATACTTACTTTATGTTTCATGAAAATGTATTTATTTAATTTTCCTCCTATTATTGACCTTTGTTAGTTTTGGAACATACTGAATCTCTAAAATGTTGTTTCATTTGTTGGATGAAAGAGCTGGTAGGAGAGACAGAACACATGGCAACTCATTACAGTGAATTAAATATGTTTTAATCTCTGTGATCAAATAAACAGTAAATCTTATCGTGTTATTGCAGCAGGGTCTGAGGCAAAAGCTGAAGACTTTTGCTAGACAAAAAAAATGTTGAAATATCACTACTTTAAAAACAAACTCTTCATTATGTCTAGGGGTGCCTGGTGGCTCAGTTTGTGAATGTCTGTCTGTTGATTTCAGCTCAGGTCATGATCTCACAGTTTGTGAGATCGAGTCCCAAGACAGGCTCTGGACTGAAAGCTTGGAGCCTGCTTGGGATTTTCAGTTTTCCTTACTCTCTTTCTCTCTCAAAATAAATAAGTAAGTATTATAATAATAAATTCTTCATTATGTCTAAGTTAGGTGAAAAAGCTAAATAAGGTGTGGGCAGCATAGTCCCTCACTGGCCAAGTTACAAGATGAAAGGTCAATGGGTACTACCAATAGAAGAAATAAAAGGTAGAAAGAAATCCACTTACTGATCCAAGCACTGGATAATTAGGCAAGTAAGGAATAAACTATTTTTACATATAATAGTGGTAAAAAATACTGAACATGAAATTTACCCTCTTAATAATTAATGCACAACACAATATGAATAAAGAACATTTGGTATATCAATACAATGGATTATTCAGCCTCAAAAAAAATTCTGCCAACAGAATTGTTGTTATGCAACAACATAAAAGAACCCTGAGGACATTATACTAAGTAGAATAAGTTAGCCACAGAAGGAATAAACTTTTAAGATGATGATATTTGAGGTATTGTATTTTTAAAACAGCTAGTTTTGTCTTCCCTAATACAGTATGTGCATTGTTTAAAAATGTGCATTTTTATAAGTGATCTTCTTGAAAAATATAGGATTCTTGACTAAAGCCTACATTTTAACAGAAGGAAGGTGAAAAAGAATTAAGCAAATAAATGGACATTCCTAGCTTAGAAAGCTAAGCATCAATAAGAAGAGTGAACTGCAGTGACTAAGGATAACATGGTTGGGGCATTTCCAGCAAAGCACATGTGAAGAGATTGTGACCAAGTATGAGTGGTGTGGAGAGAACACCATGCCAAAGAAGAAGGTGGGCAAACACCTAGGGCTTGGGAGTGCTTCACTGCTAACTAGATTCCAATACGATAAAAATGGATGGAGGAGGTGCTACAATCTGAGGTTTGAGCTGTATCAAGGGACAACAAACAGTGCCTTCCAGTAAAGCATTTAAGGACAATGGGAAACCAGTTGAAAGTTAAGCAAGGATGTTAGTGGTTTGTTTCCTGTTATATGAAGAATTCTTCTTTCTGTCATTTGGTTGACGATGAACAACAGTGGATCCTTGGACAAAGAGTATTCTGCCATTTTCCAGGCAGGTTTTGAAGATGGCTAAGGACAGATGCTCATAGGGCAGGTAGAGAGCACTTGGTGGACTCATCAAAATAATTTCTAGGGAAAGCTATATTCACGGTGGAGTTTGCATTTCATTTCCTCAAATATTATTCAGATAGAAGTCCTATTACTAGTAAATGGAAGGAAATATTTACCAACTACTGATGCTTTTCTGCTGGGAGCCATTTCTGAGGTAACGAGGGTTTGCAAGGCCTCCTACCTTCAGATGGTGACCAGCGTCTACACCCACTCAACCCCCACTCAAATTCTGCTTGAGCACCAACCTCCAACATACCTGACTGACTGATTTCAAAAGTGACTTGCCTTCTTATGTTAAAAAATATGTTAATTGTACCTTATGAAAAAACTTATTATAGGAGTTTCTTCTTTTGTGATTATGGGAGCAAATATTACATTTCTTGAGAAACCTGCTGCTTTTTTTCCCCAAGAAAACAGTCTATTGACCCCTGCTTACAAAAGAACTAACTTTTGCCTTTGCTATGTTAAAAAGATTGCCTTGTATTTGAATGCTAAAGATCCCTTCCTTCCCCATGTGATAAGCATCTAGTCACCTATTTCAATCACTATTGATAAAGATTATGCATGAGTCTTCTGCCAATCTAGGTTCTGGGAAATTTTTACATACCAAAGAATCTGTCATCAGAAATCATTGTCTAAGGCAGTTGCCACTTCTGTTTTGTACCCAATACATTTTTTCAATAAATAAAGCTGACTCTCCAGTCAGTGCAGAGATGCCTGCCTGGGGAGCAGAAAGAAGCTGAGGCTCTCTTGCTCCTTTTTGCCAACACTATTCATCCTTCTGGGAGCCCTGGACCTGCTGGAGCTGGACTCTGGCACTTTTCTGATTTTTTTTTTTTTGTTCAGATATAAGAGTTAGGTATATTTGGTAATTTTCTCATGTTAAACTTAAGTAATAAATTTCAAAAGTGAGCAGATCATTTTGTATATGATTTTTAAACATCCAATCAAAAGGTGAGAACAATGGGCAAATTGTTCATCAAATATTTGTATACCATTGTTGGAAATATTTGAGTGTAATGAAATAACATAGCTCTGAACAATGTTTTTGTCTGCCCTTTTTGAACTGCATTTTGTACAAAGTGCTTTTAAAAAATGACAGATTGACACAGAAACTTTGCACAGGAAGCTTCAAGTTGTAATTTTTTTCCCAACTGGAATATTATCTGGAGTTTTTATCTCTACATGAAATAAGGCACTAATACTTTGGTACTCTATTAAAATGTAGTGTCACTTTGATGAATTAGGTAATGGGCTGACATCAATACATCAAAACAATGTGTTTCAGGAGAGATTAAAAAAGCCTTATGAGCTTAAATCCAAAGATACTGAATGTTGAATGCTAAGTAGCAGTTAGCAATAGAATATGGAATTTGAGAATGTTAATGTGTATACATGAATTAAATCTACCATGGACAAAGCCTATGCATGTTATTCTATATATTAATTAATATCAAATAAAAAATCTAAATAATTATATACATATGAATAGAGGAGTTTCAATCAAAATCTGTTATTGAATTTATTGTTTTTATTATTTTAAAAAACATGGTTGTGCGAAAAAGAAATTAGGTAGTTGGCTAATTACATAATAAAGTAGATCAACAAAATAATTGATTTGACAAATATAGAATCTGAATAGGAGGGGTTATTTTGCTTTATGAGCTACATTGATAGAAAGCATAGTCCTGATCACTGGATGACTGTATACAACTGCTTTCTTGATTGGGAAGTTTCATTTTTTGCCTCATTTTTGGCTTGCTGTAAAATCTTCAATAGCTTAGTTTACTGGAAGTCTTAATAGTTCTCTTGAGTAAGAATGAAATAATTCACTATTCTCCATCTTTCTCCTAAATTTCATCATTTCAAATCAAGAAGGTGTGTCTATAAAATGTTGTAGTGCAACTATGACATAGGTAATAGCCTTAGCAAAGGCAATGAGTTATGCTAACCCAGATGTAACTATTGATCTTCTTCTAGCTATAGTAAAAATATTGAATCGATTTGTATTCTTAGAGTAAGTGTATATGTTTTCACTTGATTTTGTGCAGGTGAGGTAAGAGTTCAAAGTTATTTGAGTCACATGATGAAGAAATGAGACATACAGTCAATTCCTGTTATCTGCAGTAGTTGTGTTCTATAAAGTCACCATGAAAACTGAATTAATGACTTTTGAATCCTTATTCCTAGGAAAATACAGGGTGGGTTTTTGAAAGACTTTGGTTAAAACATTTTATCAATACATCAATATATAACCTGTTTTATGTGCAATTTTTAAAAAATATTTATTTTCAGGGCACCTGGGTGGCTCAGTCCCTTAAGCCTCCCACTTCAGCTCAGATCATGATCCCACATTTCCTGAGCTCATGCCCCTCATGGGGCTCTGTACTGACAGCTCAGAGCCTGGAGCCTGCCTCCGATTCTGTGTCTCTCTCTCTCTCTGCCCCTCCCCCACTCACACTATCTCTCTCTTTCAAAAAGAAAATAAACATTAAAAAAATTTAACACTTATTTATTTTTGGGAGAGTGCAAGCAGGGAAGAGGCAGATAGAGGGGGGCATGGGACCAGGAGTGAACTCTGTGGTAACAGACACAGCAGCAAGCCTGATCTGAGCCTCCAACTCACAAGATCATAACCTGAGCCAAAAAAGATATCTTATTTAATAAATATTGTTGATTCATTAATGCTGCACTCATAGCCAACATATTAACTCATGTTTCAGTGAAGCTTACCTAAACATACTTATTTTCTCTGTAAGGTGCATCATACTTTATTGTATTTAGGAAAACTACACAGTACCTCAGCACTACACTTAGGAGCCATCTTAAACAGCTGAAATCGCCATCAATAAAAACAACAAAAGACAGAAAAATACAAGAAATGTGGCAGTAATTATAACACAAAAAAAGACATGTTTATCATATAAAAACTGAAATAACCAGGTAAAACCTTACCTGGGAATGTGAGTATTAGGGCACACAAATTTTTCCCTGTTTATGCATGTGCCTCTCCACAAAGTACCACAAAACACTCCAAGTGTTAAGTTAGCAAGTAGGTAAATTCACAAAAATTTTAGCAAGTAGGTAAATTCACAAACATGAAATTGTTAATAATGGGGATATGCTGTTTGGTCCTAGAGAGTAGACACATTTGTAAAAGTAAAGCACCAGCATATAACAAGTGCCTGTTTTTACAGAGGAAACTGACATTTCCAAAGTAAAAACTTCCATCTTAGTCTTCAAGTTCAAGTTCAAAAGAATTATGACTATATGAGTCTTGACTTTCTAATGTTCTAATTTGAAAAGATTTGAGAACATTGGTTTTCTTGTTGTGTAAAGAACACTAGACCAAGAATTTAAAAAAAATTTTTCCTTAAGACGTATTTACCTTCAAATAAATCATGAAGTAGTTTTGAGGAATTTTTCCCCTTAGATGTGAATTGGGGTAAATAATACTTGTCATGTCTATATGTCCATCACCTGATCATTCAAGACAAAGTCACTAATGGCCCATTATAAGTCAGCACAAATAGAATGGAGTTATGGCTCCCTGACTCTACCTGTGTTGATTCATGTCAGTCATAAATTCTACTATGGAACAGAAGGAAGGAGGAAGTATGTTACACATCAATTCAAAAATTTTTGATTAAGTACCTATGTTTCATTAGGCACTGTTAATTGCAGGCATGTACCAGGGGGAAAAATAACCCTGGTCTACTGCCTTTGGATAAACACTATTTACGGTGCCTCATCAATCACAATATACAAATAGCTCCTGGTGTTTAGACATACCTGTATAAAAGTACATACACTGACCTAAAATGTCTACTCAGATTCCCCTAATAACCTTTAGGAAAGCTCTTATATTTAAACAGAAGTATCTACTGGTTTGAAATATTCTGTGATTAAAAACTTGGTTATCATTTTTAAATCAGTTGAGGAAAGGAGATTGTCAAGGCAGTTCTTTGCCATCCTTGAAATAGTCTATTAACATTATTGATAGTGAAATATTAACCACTGAATTAATATTGATATTTCTTGGCTCCAGAAAATTTTCTAAACGTGAATGACTGCTACAAATGGCATAAAAAGTTCACCATGTTTTTATAACTTCATGGAAGGATTCCTGTCTATATTTTGAAAAATATAAAGAGGATAAACTGATTGGGAAAGGAAAATTGACAAGCCTGTAAATTGTATACATATAATGCATGCACAAAAATGAATAGATATGGATACAGATATACATTGTGTGCATATAGCAATTTAATGTTTTTAGAGCACATTTTGAGGATTTATGATATGTCAGTTAAGATTTTGTCTTTTTATTGGTGTACAATTTTCCAGGATTACTTAAACCTGAAGGCAGAAACATCTCTCTAACTTTGCAGTCAAGTTCCAGGACCAAAACTTTACCTCTTTCTCCATATAGTTTGCTAAGCCATGGACCTGGAATATGATTATTATATAAAAGTACATCACCAATATTCCATTATTGATATTGAAAAAGAAAAATGAGGGGCGCCTGGGTGGCTCAGTCGGTTGAGGAGCCAGCTTCGGCTCAGGTCAAATCTCATGTTTGTGGGTTCGAGCCCCACATCAGGCTCTGTGCTGACAGCTAGCTCAGAGCCTGGAGCCTGCTTCCGGTTCTGTGTCTCCCTCTCTCTCTGCCCCTCCCCCTCATGCTCTGTCTCTCTCTGTATCAAAAATAAATAAAACATTAAAAAATTTAAAAAAAAAAGAAAAATGAAATACTCTGAGGGTTGGTAAATATTATCATCATCTAATACAAATGTCGGAGTCCAAATGAGAAGTTCTATGCTTGAGGAACTTTCCAAACAAGTACCATCAGTTTTGGTGGGTATGCACCAAGGAAATGTTTGGAAATGGTTAGAACATCTTACCAGTTTTTTCAAAGAGGATCTTTAGTTAAACTGATAAACTCAAAAATCTAAAAGAAATGTAACAAAAATTCATAATATTCTATCGTGTGCTCTCATATGAATATTATCTTAGGAAATAAAATGAGTTGTCAAGATACTTTAGAAATTATATTTCACATTAAATAATTACATAAAAATCAAAGAAGATACATTTATCTATCAGTCCTTCTATCTATCCAAACTGTGCATTGATCTCAAATGTATCTTTCTTTACATGATATGAATGAAGCTGTGTTATTATTGGACAGGGGAGCCATATCATTTTCCAAGGAACTTAAAGGTAATTTTAAGCAAAAAGTTACTACTTTTTAAAAAAGCTAAAGATTAATATAAATGTTTCTAGATACCAGTAATGTTTATTAATGAGCTTGTACTTAATCAATTTCATAAAAGTTAATAGAAACAAAATGATTAGTACAAATTCTATTTTTAACTGATTATATTATCTTTGCATAAATTGCTCCCTTCTTGTTGTCTCTCAACCTCACCTGCCTTCTCTGTGGGAAAGCTCCTAAATTCTCTTTATAAGCACAGTGGTGACAACACTGACTTAAAAGATAAGCACAAAATATGTTGTCACTACTGATGTGTTTATATACACCTGCATTGCAACTGGGACAAAAATTTTTGTCTTGGAAACAAAGCCAGGTGAGCTTGAAGTAACTTGTCTGCTTTAACCACTGAGCCATTAAATTTTTAATGACTTTAAAGTTTTAAATTATAAACAACTTTCTCAAGCTTTTTTTGGATCCCTGTAAAAAGCAGATTGATATGAAAAAGAAATACATAAAAAGAAGAAAACAAGGAAATGAAATAGCCTTCTTTTGGTTGTTTGTATTGGCATTTCCTAAGTAGTAGAAGTTGATTAAAATATAAGTTAGGATGTGCAAAGTCTCTAATGGAGAGACTGGCAAAAAGAGAAGTATATATATATTCAATTTTCAAAAATGTTTATTTTTGAGAGACAGAGAGAGATAAAGCATGAGTGAGGGAGAGGCAGAGAGAGAGAGGGAAACACAGAATCTGAAGCAGGCTCCAGGCTCCGGTATGTCAGCACAGAGCCAGATGCGGGGATCAAACTTAGGAACTGTGAGATCATGACCTGAACTGAATTGGACGCTTTACCCATTGAGCTACCCAGGCACCATGATTAAATGCCCAACTTCTCATTGGGATCATTCTCATGATAGTAATTTCAAGTAAGATATTGCTTATTATATTACTTATTCAAAGGCATTTGAAGGTGTTGACAAGAAATTTAAACCTATTTCCTTTCAGAGTTATCTTGTTTTTTTTTTTTTTATTATTTATGAGGGTGTAATCAGGTAAACAAATTCATGCCAGGTATTTCAATGGAGGAAATTTAATAGGGAAAGTTCCAGAAGTTTACAACACGGAGAGGATAATTAGGGAAGAATGAAGAAATCTCGAATTTAACAACTACCGGAGGCTACTACTCCTCTTAGGGTTGAAGAAATACAGGGAAGAGGTAATGGTACCAGTTTCAGGAGTTAGAACTCATAGCGAATGGAGGGGCCAGAGCAGATGGAGGTGACAGGACCTGGGACCACAGAAACACAGTTGGTGGGGGGAGAGCCGGCAATGTAGAAGATGCTGCCAGAGACGCTGCCTGAGGAAGAAATGTATAAGAGACGCCTACTCTTCAAATTTCCTTGCATCCCCGAATCTAGTGCATTGAGCAAACCTAGCCAGAAGTGAATAGACAAAGGAGTTATGTGCAGCCCCCACCATTAGGCCAAGAAAAGTAGCCACAAGGCAGTGAATGAAACTGAGAGCAAATGACTAACATGGTCCTTTTGTAAAAGCTTTGATATACTTATATCTCTTGCAATTTTTAAAGTCTCTAATGCTCCCCACTGCCAACAGAAAAAATAATTAACTCTCTTCAGGAAGATCTTCATTTTGCAGTCAGCACCAGCCTAATCTTCCAGCTGGTCTTCTGGTGCTCCTTAACTGCTAGTTTAACACAGAGGTAAAAACTGAATACCGGGTCCTTACCACTTAGAGTAACATTAGGTCACTAAGCCTTATATATGTTATTGCTCTTGTCTAGAATGTCTTTGTTGGCCATCTCCCAGACCCCACCACTATTATATTCTATGATTCTTTATACCTTAGAAAGTCAGTTCAAATGTGCTTCTGTGGATGTTTTTGATATGCACATAAAATTAATCCCTTTCATGTGATTAACCATACTATTAGTATAATGTTTATAATATCATTCTTAATGATACATTTTTGTTTCTATTAATAAACAACTCCTTTAGGACAGAGACCAAGTCAATAAGCACAGAGAATGGGTTATTATCAGTTGTCAGTAAGTGTTAAATATATGAATGGACCATGTTTTCTTAGAATCTAAAAATTATATGTGAGTTCCAAGCACGTTTCCAATGTATTGATCATTGTGGTGACTTTGTTTTTGCCCCTGGGGTGGTATTGCTCTGCAGTTCTCAAGACTTACACTGATATACAGAACAGCAAAGTATTTAATTTTTCACTACCAATCTCTTTTCTGATTAGGATTTTATCACTATGTTCCCAATAATATAATATTTGCAATCTCACATGATTGGTAGAATATCATTATTTTCATATGCAACCTGGTAAATAGTCAATGATGCCTTCAGGAAGGAAGAAAAATGATCATGGACAGTGAGCTTATTAGGGATAGCCACCACTTCATTTCTAGTCACATCTATTTCTACTCTGCGCAGAGCTTGAATAAAGAAGTCTTATGTAGTATAAGAACACAATTCTCTAGCAACAAATGACTGAGTCATGGGTAAATTATTGACTCAGACTGGGAGTAAGTGTCCTTTAGCAATGTCTGAAAGTTCTATGCCTCCCTAGCATTATGTTTGTGTTTCAGGTAAGAAGAGGGAGAAATAAAAAGTAAGAATGCCTTTTTCTGAAAGCACAGTTCTTGTCAATCAATTCCAGTTAGATTTCACTTTGTGTTTCCTTGTGTTACATGAAAGCCCTTACATTAAAAGAAAGCAAGAGCGGTGTGCCTCAGTGGCTCAGTCAGTTAAGCATCTGACTTTGGCTCAAGTCATGATCTCACAGTTTGTGAATTTGAGCCCTGCATGGGGCTCTGCTGTCAGCACGGCACCCCACTTCAGATCCTCTGTCCCCCCATCTGCCCCTCCTCCGTTGTGGGCATGTGCATGTGCATGCTCTCTCTGTCAAAAATAAACAAACCAAAAAAAAAAAAAAAAAAAAAAAGAAGTGAGACATTATGCTCTTGACTTTTCAATCTCTATGACAGAGGAAGGAAATTGAAAAAGGAATGCAGATGGCACTCTGAATGAGAAAACACACCGCATCTGACCATACAGCATGGAGATCTGGAGTTAGGAAGAACAGGGAGACAGCAGGGCACCTTAAAGGTAATGAAGTCTCCTCCCTAAGCCACATGCAAACCACATTCTCCAGGGCAGAAAGTACAACTTTTGCAGAGCCAAGCGGTATATAGAGACGAGACTGAAAAGAGAGCAGAAAAGAACAAGATCACATGGCCCCAGAGTAGGAGGTAAAGAGAATGGCCTCTGATGTCTCATTTGCTAAGCAACCGAGGTACACTTCTAGTAGGAAGATTTCCAAGATTCATGAGCACCTTCAGAAAAACTTGTCTTTATTTAAGATGGCTCAAAACAGGTTTGTTGTTGTTTTATTACAATCAAGTTTCCTGACTGACAGAAGAGCTGAGAGGAATATAAGTGGAAGGTCTGCCAACATCTTTTCTCTCTTCAATATGTGTCCCCACCCCCACATACTCTATGAACATAGAAGAAAACCCATTTAGTGACTATATGTATTACATTTCTCTATTATCTTCTCCATTTAAAAGTATCAGCAGTCTTGAGAAGAATTGTTTTAAAGGATAGCTTTTCCCAACTATCCAAACATTTAGCTAATCATTTAGCATTGAATGAGAATCTGTCAAAAGCAAAGTTAAGACGAATGAAATGCAAAGGAACACCTGTACTTGTTCTGCTTACCTCACGATACACTACTTTAATTCTAAATAATGTCTCCTCGTAAAGTTTCCTTTGTAAATATTTGGGTCTGTGAAAATGTAACCAGAGGTTATTACTAATCATTCTCTTAATATATATGTCTCCTTTTACTTGATATGCTTCACTTCTATTTAATACACATAGATGGGATATTAGGGAATTCAATGCAATAACGCAAACATTACCTGACAGATTTTAGCAATTCTCTCTGTGGAAGTTCGTTTCCTCCTTGATGCTTTTCCCAACATCCTTCCTAAAGCAAGGCATTTGCTTATAAGCTCAATACATCATTTTGAAAATAGGCATCTGATTGCCAGGAACAAAGTACATAATGTAAGCTTTAAAATTATATAATCTGTTGGAATTGTAGAACGACTAAGAGGAAATAAAAGAAAAGCCTGTTTTTTTTTTAAATAGCTTAAAAGGGGTATCTGGGTGGCTCAGTCGGCTAAGTATCTGGCTTCTTGACTTCATCTGGGTTGTGATCTCATGGTTAGTGAAATAGAACAGGCTCTCTGCTGACAGCGCAGAGCCTGCTTGGAATTCTCTCTCTCTCTCTCTCTCTCTTTCTGCCCCTACCCACTCACACTCTCTCTCTCTCTCAAAATAAATAAATAAACTTAAAATGATAAATAAATAAAATAACTTAGTATTGATCCAACATTTAGTAATAGATAATACTGAATGAATTTTTATTTTTCTAACAGTTTTGCTTATTTTCTATCACTTTTTATGATATTAAGCATCCCATTTGCAATTTCTGCTTAAAATTTGTTCATAAATTATACATCCTACAGATGTATCTTCCACATATATCTTGAGGTATAATACATATTTAGCCTAGATCACTGAACTAGTGGATAGAAGATAAAAGAAAAAAAAATTTTATTGTTTTCCTCTCTGACATCAAATGACAGGTTTAAAGAGGACATTGTAGTGGATCAAGAAGATGTGGTATATATTCACGATGGAATACTACATGGCAATGAGAGGGAATGACATATGGCCCTTCGTAGGAAAGTGGATGGACCTTGAGGGGGTCATGCTGAGCGAAGTAAGCCAGGCAGAGAAGGACAGAAAC